>NC_064638.1:965422869-965722869 GCF_023864345.2 Schistocerca serialis cubense
GCCACTGCTCCCAGTGACGTGGAATTAATTCGTTTCCTCTCTTTACCAGGTTGCATACCAAAAGAGCCCGTCTTATCCAATTCCGAATCATTTTCTCCCAGTCATCGGACTAACGCCTTATTTCAAACCCCTCAGAGTTTGCGAAATATAAAAATAACTGCAATCAACATTGGAAAGGTAGCCATTTCAAGCTGTAGTATCATACTATAAGGTGCAAAAGATTAAAATTGTTTTTTGGTGCTGTTTCCACAAAACCGAATGAGAAGATTTGTATAGCAGCGGGCACACATGAAAACGAAAAGTATGCGAAAAGTATTTTACTGGGAAAGAGGCAGATGTAGTTGTGCTTCATCTACATGCAATATTAAGTTGAATAAAATCAGAACACTTTCATCGCCCTGAAACACATGGTGTGACGTTACTGCTTTTGGCATTGTATCACATGCATGCCACACCACTCCCATGTATCTGCCATGTCACACGGTAGAGGCACAAAAACAGTGACAACAGATTTTTTAGGAACTCAACACTATCAACGTCCGAATTATTTTTTAAAATAAATTTCACGGAATTATTGCGCACATGATTTTGTACGTGAGTGTAGTGAATCCTAAGCACTCAGGTGGACATGCGAATGTGGGAATAATGTACAATTACAAAGTGCTGATTACAATAAAAACAGTATTAATTTTTTTTTATTTCCAGCATTTCGAAAATGTGGTTTACAGTGCAAAGGCAGATAGGTCTACAAAGTTGTGCAAAAATATGAGAGATGAAGATGATGTTGATACTGAACTACACGGTAAGTAACGAGGGAATTTCGTAGTACATGACTTGGTTCGCAGAGGTAAGTAAGCAAATAAACATGACAACAGAGCTGAAAGTGGATTTGAATCCGAATTCATCTAAAAAAGTTTGGAACCTCTCCAGATATTTATACAACGTGACATTCCAAACCATAAATACGCAGACCAACGAAATTTATAGCTGAGTCGTATCAGTGAGGTGCATCGATTATATTAAACTTAATGGCTACAGAGAGGATTAAGTCTTAAATCACAGGGCTGGAAAGGTTTCACTTTGGTGCTATACGTGAAAAATAACCACATATCTCGTTGTACAGAATCGCATGTGCCAAAGGTACTGGATGAAACAATATTTTTTCTCGATACACAATCTTGACTTCTATGCATGCAACACAGACTCAGACTTTACGTGTATATGGCCAGAATGTACAAAATCTAGAAACCTTCTGAAGTGATAGCCTACTTTTTATATCGTGTTTAAGGTTGTACAAAACACACTTCATAAAACTAAGTTGGCGCCGGCCGGGGTGGCCGCACGGTTCTAGGCGCTTCATTCTGACACCGCGTGACCTCTACGGTCGCAGGTTCGAATCCTGCCTCGGGCATGGCTGTGTGTGATGTCCTTAGGTTAGTTAGGTTTAAGTAGTTCTGAGTTCTAAGGGACTGATGACCTCAGAAGTCGCATAGTGCTCAGAGCCATTTGAACCATCTGAAGTAAGTTGGCTTTTAGATGAAAGTTAAGAGGAGCAAAATTACACAATCGCCAACATCTATTATGACCCTATTTGGTTATCTATATCTACGTAGATTCTCTGCAGGCCACCGTACGGTACGTAGCGGAGGGTACGCTGTATCACTACAACTCATTTCCTTTCCTGTTCTACTGCTATATTGAGGCACAAACGAGTGCCTATATGCCTCCGTATGAGCAGTAATATCTCGTATCTTATCTTCGTGGTCTTTAAACAGAATGTGTGTTGGTGATAGTACAATTTTCGGCAGTCAGCTTCAATTGTCGGGTCCCAAAATTTTCTCAACAGTGTTTCTCGAGAAGAAGAACTTCGCCTGACCTCCAGCGATTCCCACTTGAGTTGCCGAAGCGTCGCCGTAACACTTACGTGCTGTTCATACCTACCGGTAACAAATCTAGCAGCGCGCCTCCGAATTGCTTCGATGTCTTCCTCCAATCCGACCTGGTACGGATCCCAAATATTCGAGCAGTATTCAATAATATGTCGCACCGGCGTCCTAATATACTGCCTCCTTTATGGATGAACCACTATTTCCTAAAATTCTCGCAATAAACTAAAGTCGACCAATCGCCTTCCCTACCAAAGTTCTCTCATGCTCGTTCCATGTCATATGGTTTCGCAACGTTATGCCCAGATGTTTAAATGACTTGATTGTATCAAGCAGGACACTAGTAATACTGTATCCGAACATAACAGGTTTGTTCTTCCTACTCATCCGCATTAACTCATTTCTCTCTATTTAGGGGTAGCTGCCATTTATCACAACAAGTTCTTATGCCTGTAAGTTGATATTCAACATTATGTCATTGTCCAAGGGTACGCCTGCTTAGTTGTGGCGTAATGATATTTATTCGCTTATTAAGAGACAGTATCGTCGCAGCGGCCTTTCATGTTCAGTGCAAAGATGTAGTGCGACTGAACTAGGACCCAATCAGTGCGTGTACCGTATAGTAAACAGCTGTGCTAGCGTATATCATGTTGCTATATCAGACACCAAACCGTGTATTAATTACGTCTGTTCTGTTACAGCTAATGTAATAATCATTTACTCGACACTTCCAAATAATAATAGCAGATCAGCATTCAAATCAGGTTAATGGCTCTGAGCACTATGGGAGTCAACTGCTGTGGTCATAAGTCCCCTAGAACTTAGAACTACTTAAACCTAACTAACCTAAGGACATGACACACATCCACGCCGGAGGCAGGATTCGAACCTGCGACCGTAGCGGTCGTGCGGTTCCAGACTGTAGCGCCTTTAACCGCACGGCCACTCCGGCCGGCCAATCAGGTTAATGATTTGAATGATAGTTTAGGTACGTAAATTTATGCTAATACTCAAAGTTTTCAGTTTACATAAGTAATAGCTTCTTGATATGAGGAATAGATTCCGGATACACGTATATGACATTTTTACTTATGACTCAAGTCATTTTCTTGTCAAAAGTCCTAGAACTGTATATGTGATATCTACATCTACATTTACATGTCTACTCTGCAATTCACATTTAATTGCTTGGCAGAGGGTTCATCGTACCACAATCATACCATCTCTCTACCATTCCACTCCCGAACAGCGCGCGCGAAAAACGAACACCTAAACCTTTCTGTTCGAGCTCTGATTTCTCTTATTTTATTTTGATGATCATTCCTACCTATGTAGGTTGGGCTCAACAAAATATTTTCGCATTCGGAAGAGAAAGTTGGTGGCAGAAACTTCGTAAATAGATCTCGCCGCGACGAAAAACGTCTTTGCTTTAATGACTTCCATCCCAACTCGCGTATCATATCTGCCACACTCTTCTCCCCTATTACGTGATAATACAAAACGAGCTGCCCTATTTTGCACCCTTTCGATGTCCTCCGTCAATCCCACCTGGTAAGGATCCCACACCGCTCAGCAATATGCTAACACAGGACGAACGAGTGTAGTGTAAGCTGTCTCTTTAGTAGACTTGTTGCATCTTCTAGCGTCCTGCCAATGAAACGCAACCTTTGGCTCGCCTTCCCCACAATATTGTCTATGTGGTCTTTCCAACTGAAGTTGTTCGAATTTTAACACCCAGGTACTTAGCTGAATTGACAGCCTTGAGAATTGTACTATTTATCGAGTAATCGAATTCCAACGGATTTATTTTGGAACTCATGTGGATCACCTCACACTTTTCGTTATTTAGCGTCAACTGCCACCTGCCACATCATACAGCAATCTTTTCTAAATCGCTTTGCAACTGATACTGGTCTTCGGATGATCTTACTAGACGGTAAATTACAGCATCATCTGCGAACAACCTAAGAGAACTGCTCAGATTGTCACCCAGGTCACTTATATAGATCAGGAACGCCAGAGGTCCCACGACGCTTCCCTGGAGAACACCTGATATCACTTCAGTTTTACTCGATTATTTGCCGTCCATTACCACGAACTGCGACCTTCCTGACAGGAAATCACGAATCCGTCGCACAACTGAGACGATACCCTTTCGGCCCGCAGCTTGATTAGAAGTCGCTTGTGAGGAACGGTGTCAAAAGCTTTCCTGAAATCTAGAAATACGGAATCAAATTGAGATCCCCTGTCGATAGCGGCCTTTACTTCGTGCGAATAAAGAGCTAGCTGCGTTGCACAAGAACGATGTTTTCTGAAACCATGCTGATTACGTATCAATAGATCGTTCCCTTCGAGGTGATTCATAATGTTTGAATACAGTATATGCTCCAAAACCCTACTGCAAACCGAAGTCAATGATATAGGTCTCTACGGTCGCAGGTTCGAATCCTGCCTCGGGCATGGATGTGTGTGATGTCATTAGGTTAGTTAGGTTTAAGTAGTTCTAAGTTCTAGCGGACTGATGACCACAGATGTTAAGTCCCATAGTGCTCAGAGCCATTTGAACCATTTTTTGATATAGGTTTGTATTTCGATGGATTACTCCTACTACCCTTCTTAAACACTGGTGCGACCTGCGCAATTTTCCAATCTGTAGGTACAGATTTATGGGTGAGCGAGCGATTGTATATGATTGCTAAGTAGGGAGCTATTGTGTCAGCGTAATCTGAAAGGAACCTAATCGGTATACAATCTGACCTGAAGACTTGCCCGTATCAAGCGATTTGAGTTGCTTCGCAACCCCTAAGGTATCTACTTCTAAGAAACTCATGCTAGCAGCTGTTCGTTTTTCAAATTCTGGAATATTCCATTCGTCTTCCCTGGTGAAGGAATTTCGGAAAACTGCGTTCACTAACTCCGCTTTAGCGGCACAGTCGTCGGTAACAGTACCATCGGCACTGCGCAGCGAAGGTATGGATGGACTGCGTCTTGCCGCTTGTGTACTTTACATACGACCAGAATTTCTTAGGATTTTCCACCAAATTTCGAGACAATGTTTCGTTGTGGAACCAATTAAAGGCATTTCGCATTGAAGTCCGTGCCAAATTTCGCGCGTCTGTAAATTTTAGCCAATATTTGGGATTTCGCGTTCTTCTGAACTTCGCGTGCTTTTTCAGTTGCCTCTGCAACAGCGTTCGGACCTGTTTTGTCTACCATGGGGGATCAGTTCCATCTCTTACCAATTTATGAGATATGAATCTATCAATTGCTGTTGCTATTATATTTTTGAATTTGAGCCACATCTCGTCTACATTTGCATAGTCAGTTCGGAAGGAATGGAGATTGTCTCTTAGAAAGGCTTCTAGTGACACTTTATCCGCTTTTTTAAATAAAATTATTTTGCGTTTGTTTCTGGTGGATTTGGAAGAAACGGTATTGGGCCTAGCTACAACGACCTTGTGATCACTAATCAAAAATGGTTCAAATGGTTCTGAGCACTATGGTACTTAACAGCTGTGGTCATCAGTCCGCTAGGACTTAGAACTACTTAAACCTAACTAACCTAAGGACATCACACACATCCATGCCCGAGGCAGGATTCGAACCTGCGACCATAGCAGTCGCGCGGTTCCGGACTGCGCGCCTAGAACCGCAAGACCACCGCGGCCGGCGATCACTAATCCCTGTATCATTCATGATGCTCTCTATCAGCTCTGGATTGTTTGTGGCTAAGAGGTCAAGTGTGTTTTCGCAACCATTTACAATTCACGTGGGTCCGTGGACTAACTGCTCGAAATAATTTTCGGAGAAAGCATTTAGGACAATCTCGGAAGATGTTTTCTGCCTACCACCGGTTTTGAACAAGTATTTTTGCCAACATATTGAGGGAAGGTAGAAGTCCCCACCATCTATAACCGTATGAGTGGGGTATTTATTTGTTACGAGACACAAATTTTCTCTGAACTGTTCAGCAGCAACATCATCGGAGTCTGGGGGTCGGTAGAAGGAGCCAATTATTAACATAGTTCGGCTGTTAAGTATAACCTCCACCCATACCAATTCGCACGGAGTATCTACTTCGACTTCACTACAAGATAAACCACTACTGACAGACACAAACACTCCACCACCAATTCTGCCTAATCTATCTTTCCTGAACACCGTCTGAGACTTCGTAAAAATTTGTGCAGAACTTATTTCAGGCATTCTGTACCTATAACGATTTCAGCTGCTGTGCTTTCTATTAGCGCTTGAAGCTCAGGGACTTTCCCAGCACAACTACAACAATTTACAACCACAATTCCGACTGTTCCTTGATCCAAGCACGTCCTGTGTTTGCCACGCACCCTTTGAGATTGCAGCCCACCCCGTACTTTCCCGAGGCCTTCTAATCTAAAAAACCGCCCAGTCCACGCCACACAGCCTGCGCTACCCGTGTAGCCGCCAGCTGAGTGTAGTAAACTCCTGACCAATTCAGCGGAACCCGAAACCCCACCACCCTACGGCGCAAGTCAAGGAATCTGCAGCCAACACGGTCGCAAAACCGTCTGAGCCTTTGATTCAGACCCGGCTCTGCACCAAAGGTCCGCAGTCGGTTCTGTCAACGATGCTGCAGATGGTGAGCTCTGCCTTCATCTCGTAAGCAAGACAGGGAGCCTTCACCAAATCAGATAGCCACTGGAATCCAGAGAGAATTTCCTCACATTCAAAGCGACATACGTCATTAGTATTTATGTCAGGAAGAGTGTGTTAGAGGAAAGAGAACTATAGGAAGTGGAGATAACCATTGTCAGATTTGGGTGATACTTCCGAGGCTTTAATAACTAAATAGAAATATATTATTTCTACTATGAGCCATATCACCGCGTGATGTATTATATAGACATTGTTTAGAGACAATAACTTGCTGACGAACACGGAACTGTGAAATATTTTGCCATGAAGACCTAATGATTGGATACTATGCGAACATTTGACTATTGGTAGACTTGTTAATTGAGTTTAACTGACCGGAAGGCGGTTATTTCAGTATGGATGATGACTGAGATTGTGTGCTGAGTGCACTAAATGGTAAGAGAAATTGACAAAAATTCATATACACCCTCGATATGTGCATTAGTAAACTGTATTTATTAATTAGTATCGATCTGATGGCAGTAGGGACACACAAAATACCTTCAATTTATACAGTATTTTTTCAGTAAGCGGTTTTACGCATAAAGCTCTGTCTACGAATGCCGCTGTTGTGACGACAGTCGCATGTCTGACGCATGCATATTTGAGTCCACGGTATACCATCGTATCACGTAGTAGCTTCAATTTAGCCACCGTCTCGCTTTGGAGATGTCTGATTTTTTTTCTTTATCTGTCTTCTGTCTCGTTTGATACTGTAAGCCATTAATTTGTCCTCCCGACAACATAGCACGTAACCTACTTCCCTGTCCATTCTTCTTAGTATTTTCCATGTGTTCCTTTCTTAACCGATTCTGCAAAAAGCTTTCTCATCCCTCTTGTCAATTTACTTTATTTTCTATGTACTTCTATAGCACCACGTCCCAGTCTCTTCGATTCCCTCATATACAGTTTTCCTATAGTCCAGTTCTGACAAACAGACATCTTATTCATGCACATGCATGGGTTACCTTTAGAAATTCCCACAAAACCTTTTGCCATTAAAACAAAGAATGAAAAAGCGTTAGAAAAAATGTTCATCTCCATAATAAAATATTCCAAATAATTTCTCCCAGATTCACAAGTAACAAATCTCGTTCTCTGAAAAATTCAACTGCTCGCTACTATGCCTGAAAGAAGAATGTCACAGCGCGCCCAACTGACTGTCTACCAAGTGAGCCACTGACAAAACTAAATACAAAGTCAAGGATGTTATCTACTACTGGCCGGCCGGAGTGGCCGAGCGGTTAAAGGCGCTACAGTCTGGAACCGCACGACCACTACGGTCGCAGGTTCGAATCCTGCCTCGGGCATGGATGTGTGTGATGTCCTTAGGTTAGTTAGGTTTAAGTAGTTCTAAGTTCTAGGGGACTTATAACCACAGCAGTTGAGTCCCATAGTGCTCAGAGCCATTTGAACCATTTTTTATCTACTACTCGCGCAGAGCACTCATTCATCTTTGTCCCAGTATATTAAAGATGAAATATTTAATTATTTTTTTGAAAAATGAGAACTTTTCAGAAGTGGTAGCGTAAGTAAAATGGGAATAATAAAGTGAAAAATATTTTTAAAAATCCGTATATTAAGGACGGAAGTGATTTCAGTGTACTGTAACTGCTTTTTAACTTTCATGTTGAATAAGTAAAATAGCTGTCGACATTTCAGGACAGCAATAAATCAATAAAGGGTAAAGATACGGACGATGAGGTTCGTGTGAGGTACAGATTTTCTGCCAAATCTAAAGAGGAATAAATCAGAGGAATTTGAAATAGCAGTGAAAGCCAGGTTACCAGACTAAGAAATCAAATAACTATATTGCTGCAGAAAGATGTTGTGAGTAAAGAAATGCTGTATATACTGAGACGTACTGTGAACAACAGCTGTGTAAGTAAGATTATACATAATGTATGGCTCTGAGCACTATGCGGCTTAACTTCTGAGGTCATCAGTCGCTTGAACTTAGAACTAATTAAACCTAACCAACCTAAGGACGTCACACACATCCATGCCCGAGGCAGGATTCGAACCTGCGACCGTAGCGGTCGCGCGGTTCCAGACTGTAGCGCCCAGAACCCTCGGCCACTCCGGCCGGCATACATAATGTATGATCAGTGAAAATGTAGTTAAACATGCGGGGGAATTCTTGGCTCACAAAAAGAAAACTGTAACACCATTAATATACGTCACGACGATTATTTGAAAGTTGGGGTACTGAGTGTAGCATGTGTGCAGTGTAATATTAATTGGTACTTCGTTGGGCGTTTCTTACATATGACATCCAATGAAATAGAAAGTGACGTGCATACTTCCAGCATGCTGGATGTTATGAGACAGAAACTCTTGGAGTATTTCAATCAGTCCTTATTTTTTTTTTTTTTTTTTTAGCCACCAGTTTCGACACTTCACTGGTGCCATCCTCGTGACCCTGTGCATTAGTATACAACGGAGTGAATGTCTAGTGTATAACACAAGATAACACAAATACAAAGCAAGCCCGGCAGATTCTCCACAGTACAGAAAATGTAACACGAAGGGATGTGAAGAATTAAGTATGTGCACAAACCACACAATAACAGAACATTTACACATAGCGCTTGGTGTCGATAGACTAACACATTTCTAATAAGAGACTTCTAATGGAAACTACAAAAACAGATGAGATATGGCATAACCAATCAAATGCGTGAAATGTTCATAAATCAGAACACTTGCTAGTACAACTTTTTTTTCAAGTCACTTCACTGATGTTCACTTGTGACTGGACATATATATATAGGCATTATTTATTGTTATTTAGGTCGTAATTTAACTTTGCAAGTCTTGGTTGGTTCGAAAATGGGTTTTAATCTGCAAGCGCTCACCTACTGAATAAACATCTATTTTGTTCGCAATTATGGCTCCCATTTTCCATCAGAGAGCAATGTGTGTATGAAAAATGGTCTATTGTGCGTTACAACAGGAACGCTGATTACACTTTGTAAAGCAATTTATGTGCAAGTTCTGATGATATCTCCTTCTAACTAGGCAAGCTGGAAATCTCGTTTGCTTATGATATTCTTGACTCCATACATGACTATTACGGTATATGGATAATTTTTACTTATGGACCGTCTGACAGTAACTGAATAAAACGCAATTTTAGTGCCATACGCTTTTCGCCTTTATTTTCTGCAAAGCATCATCAGTGGCCTGGAATATGTACATATGTTAGCTATTTAATTTACTTTCTTGTCACTGTGCCTATTGGTTATAGACAGTTCTGGTGGTTGGTATTTCCTATTAAGTAGTAAGGTTTTGAACTGTACTCACAGGTTGCGTGGACAATTTCTTACATATTACACTCCTGTTGCATTTTTGGGTGTTGTTCTTCATCTTGTTGTTGTTGTTGTTGTGGTCTTCAGTCCTGAGACTGGTTTGATGCAGCTTTCCATGCTACTCTATCCTGTGCAAGCTTCTTCATCTCCCAGTACTTACTGCAACCTACATCCTTCTGAATCTGCTTAGTGTATTTATCTCTCGGTCTCCGTCTACGATTTTTACTCTCCACGCTGCCCTCCAATGCTACATTTGTGATCCCTTGATGCCTCAGAACATGTCCTACGAACCGGTCCCTCCTTCTTGTCAAGTTGTGCGACAATCTCCTTTTCTCCCCAATTCTATTCAATACCTCCTCATTAGTTATCTGATCTACCCATCTAATGTTCAGCATTCTTCTGTAGCACCACATTTCGAAAGCTTCTATTCTCTTCTTGTCCAAACTATTTTTCGTCATGTTTCACTTCCATACATGGCTACAGTCCATACAAATACTTTCAGAAACGACTTCCTGACACTTAAATCAATACTCGATGTTAACAAATTTCTCTTCTTCAGAAACGCTTTCCTTGCCATTGCGAGTCTACATTTTATATCCTCTCTACTTCGACCATCATCAGTTATTTTGCTCCTCAAATAGCAAAACTCCTTTACTACTCCTTTACTACTTTAAGTGTTTTATTTCCAAATCTAATTCCCGCAGCATCACCCGACTTAATTCGACTACATTCCATTATCCTCGTTTTGCTTTTGTTGATGTTCATCTTATACCCTCCTTTCAAGACACTGTCCATTCCGTTCAACTGCTCTTCCAAGTCCTTTGCTGTCTGACAGAATTACAATGTCATCGGCAAACCTAAAATTTTGCTCATCTAAGGAATCTCAATTTGCCGTTTTTTTCCCACATTCCACAGCAGTATGAACTGAACGCTGGTTTCAATGGAATATTTTAGTTTCTGTTGCCGACTGTCAAATGTTTTTGACAAAGATCGAATATTATTGCCAAACTTTTGAGTGTAATTATTGAAGTATCTGTGAATGTGGGGGAAAAAAAACCGCAAATTGTCATTCCTAAGATGAAGAACAACACCAAAAATGCAACAGGAGAGTAATATGTAAGAAAATGTCCACGCAACCTGTAAGTACAGTTCGATACATTACTACTTAATAGGAAATACCAACCACCAGAACTGTTTATAACCTATAGGCACAGTGACAAAAATGTAAATTAAGTAGCTAACAAATGTACATATTCCAGGCCACTGATGATGCCTTGCAGAAGATACAGGCGAAACGGGCATGGCACTAAAATTTTGTTTTATTCAGTTGCTGTCAGACGGCCCATAAGTACAAATTATCAATATACCGTACTATTACACGCAACTGAGGTAGACAGGACTACAAAAGTTGAAGATGTCCATACATGACTATTTATCGGCAAATATTCTGCACCTGTCTTGCACCTTTATCTTGGAACACATCCTATGAAATTTACTCTAGTCGTGTGAGTCACATGAGCCTTTGTTTTATCGATCAGGAAAATAAATCTGGCTGTACTACCCGTGTCCCTGGTTGGCGAATAATCATTCTAATCTGTACATTCTATTACCACTGAAGATACTTTCCGCAACATATCGAAAACGATGAACGTTGGAATGTTAAGCTGTCCTCTTTAGAGCCTCCGTCCCCGCGTAGCAACCGGTGAAGTCGGCCACGCGCAACTACTGTCTCTCTACGACGCGGCACCAGCGACAGTTAGCAGCGGGCAGATCCCTCCCGGCTAAGGCGAGCCTCCGTCCCGGGAGCACGTCTCGCGGCGCGGTGGAGCTCGGCCGCTGTATAAATATCTCGGCCGCAGCCCGCCTGTCCCACTGGGGTAATCTCGCCGAGTGGTGGCACAATGAACTCGCGAAACGCAGAATGGCTGCAGGCGCTCGCTCACCGGCGCTGCCGCACTCAAGCGCCCGCCCGCAGCCGCTACGTGTTGCTTCCCTCTGCTCGCAATCCACAGCTTCGCAGTCCCCACTCTTCACAGACTTAGCTCTTAAGTACGCAACGTCGCGAGTGCGATATACTTCTCACTCGCGAGCTGCCTCTGACCTACAAAGTGCCAGTTTAGCTCGCTACTGTTGAATTTTTCACGGGCGCTACCCATGTACAGAAAATATCTCCTGCACTCACATTCACAAGTATGGGAATCGTCTATAGCAGAGTTCGTACTACCGTTTATTTATGTAAATTTCGTTGAAATAACTCTCGAATTCGGTACCTGAAAAAGCTACGGTGTTCTTGGTGGGAGAAGTATCGGACAGTTGGCATCACAAACTTTTTGTTCACGAACTATGCGATTACTACAGTAGATAGAAATGCAAAAGAAATATCCGTACAAAATTAACATATGTATCTTTAGATTCAGGGTACCACATTTTAGACGAAACAGCAGGTGAAGCAATATAGTATGAAATCTTTAAAGGAGGATAGGAATGAAATGTGTAGTGCAGCGCCTAGTTTCTCTATGAACTCTGTAAATTATTTAGAATGATGGCACAGACTATCAGAGGTATTTCTTAAAATTTGAAATATTTCATTGGCTATGACCCAGAAACCTTACGCTGTTTAGTTACAGGACGTATATACAGCCACTTCGGCTGCAGAAAATTTTGCAACTGACCACGGTTTGGAGTACACTAGGGCAATATTCATCAGAATAAAAAATTACATGTTTTCCATGTAACCTTTTATTCCGATGACTGTAATCCATGTAAACTTTTATTCTAATGAAGATTGCTCTAGCGTAGTCGAAACCGTGGTCAACTGACAAAATGTTGAGTAACCGACGTGGCTGTATATACATCCTGTAATGAGAGGTATCTCACTTTTTATTGAGCTGTTGACCTCTCTCCTTATTTCATTCATTTGTTTACCGTGCTCATCCGCTTCTGCTGTGTTCTTTGTCTTATTCGTATGCAGTAAATTGATAGTCTGATGAAGATTGCCCTAGTGCAATCGAAACCGTGGTCAGTTAACAAAATTATGTGCAACCGAAGTGGCTCTATATACGACCCTGAAATTTTTTATTTCGCTACTGACATCTCTTCCTATTTCAGTCCTTTGTTTATCACGCTGATCTGCTTCTGCTGTCTCCTTTGACTTATTCGTATACAGTAAATGTACTTCGTATACAGCTAATACGTCCAGGTTTTTAGTGCGTGTTTCCAGTTTATGTTCTGTAATTCGTCATTCTATATTCTATACCGTTCATAACCTTTGTCTTTTTGTTTATATTTATTCTAATGCTGTATGCTAAGTTATCTATCCAGACGTAGAGAGTTTGGACAAAAATATTGAAATACGAACACTCTATATTACCATATTTATTATCATATATAATACACTGTAGGAAACACACTGTTGTTCAACACAGTTCCCAGTCGTCTCAGAACGGACAAATACAGGTCCCGTATGGTAATCAAGGCCATCTTATACCATTCTTCCTACAAAATAATGGCAAGTTAAAGTAAGGATATTACAGGTGGACTGCGATCACTTAAACCTCTCTCGCAAGTACACCGCAGAGTCTTAATAATATTGCCGGCCGGGGTGGCCGAGCAGTTCTAGTCGCTACAGTCTGGAGCCGCGCGACCGCTACTGTCGCAAGTTCGAATCCTGCCTCGGGCATGGATGAGTGTGATATCCTTAGGTTAGTTAGGTTTAAGTTCATAGCTAGATCTACTTTGGGCCTTTGGGTCGATACTAAAATGCCAGGTTTCGTAAGCGATAACATCTCGATCGGCGAAGGATTCCAGTCCAGGTAGCGATGCATTTTCACAACGAACAATGGCCAGTGTAAACCAACCACTACCAGAATATCCCATGGCAGCGTGTAGGGTGAAATTTACCCTACAACCACGGAGAAATACAGGTCCATTCAGTACGACACTTTGAGCTGTGCCATCTGGTGATTTACACTGGCCGTTGTTCGTTGTGAAAATGCATCGCTGTACATTGGATCAAAACAAAGGGAAAAAAATTAAACCAGCGGAACCATTCCTGTGTGAGCTCTATCTGCAACAGCATTGAAGCGCTATGCCTCGTCTACGTGTGTATCGTCAACGCCGCCATCGCATGCCTGTCTACAGACATATTATTAGCCTCGAGGATAAACTTGGACGACGTACATCGCGAACCTGGGGCTCAAGGAGGCAACAGATAGCTTCATTCTATAACGAACTTAGCGTTTCTCTGACAAGCTAATGGCAAGCGTGCTGCTAGTATGAATACAGCACGCATACGGGATTGCCATTTCGGTGAAAATTGTTTTAACCAATTTTGGAAAGCTGACACCGGCGTGTGCTATGGGAAGTTCTGGTAGTGGTTGGTTTACACTGGCCATTGTTCGTTGTGAAAATGCATCGCTACCTGGACTGGAATTCTTCGCCGATCGAGATGTTATCACTTACGAAACCTGACATTGTGGTATCGACGCGAAGACCCAAAGTAGACCGACCTATGTATATAGTAACATGCCATTTACATTGTATACTCGCTCCTATAGAAAAGTTAGTAATGATGAGAAAATACATGTATGCATTAAAGGACTTTTAAAATGTAACTGCTGTCATCGGAGGAACAGAAATGGGTACACAATGGTGATTTACACCATCCTACTCAACGGCTCTTGAATATCCAATGGCACCTGGGACCCCACCTCCATGCTGCGTGGGTAGGACAGGCCAGTATTTTATAATTTCCAATTGGAAACCCCCTTCGCAACGTTGTATCTCACCGACATATCGAATATGGGACTACTCGACACTCTAATGTGGCCGTCGCTCGAGGCTAAGTGTTCAAACGTAGTACCGCCAATTTCAATACAATGAGTGATTAGTTTTTCAAATGATCGTACACAAGACAGAAGCGTTGCAAACTTTGCCATAGAATCGTGATCTGCAGTAAGAAACTGGGGTTCCCACTGAAGATTTCAAAGTTGGCCCCCGCCCCCCCTTCCCCACACGGGGTGAGGTAGCGGGTTGAGTGCGGTATCGTTGGATGTCCCTGTCCGAAACAAACAAATTGGTATCATAGCTTATTTTGATCCAATGTACAGTTTTCGATATATTTCAATGTCTTCAGTTACAAGGTACACCATATTTAACGTCATCATATTCTGTACAATTCCATTTATTACTGTTAAGTTGATGATGTAATAACGCATAGAACTACAGAATATATACTATTCCTATCATCAATCAAACCACGCCCACCATGCCAGCTAATAGGACATAAAGTGTTTATGTACAAAACAATACATCCCGTGCAAATCTTTTCTGGATCGTTGTAATGTTTTGCTCTTCCGTCATCAGCCAGATCTTTGAAGTCTTTCAGCATGCTATTGCAATGCCATTCCATAGCAAATTTGCCATACCTGTCGATTATAATACTGAATAAGAGATATTGCAAATTTTCACCCTTACCCTGAAATGGCCTTTCATTTTTAAACGTTGGGACTACACGTAGCTAGAATATGTCTTTAAGTGAAAACAAGCACTGGACTCTTGAATATTAACCCACAAGAAACAGTGAAGGATTAACAGTGCTGACACCACAATTCTGTGGAACTGAAGAAAGTCATACCTACTACAAAATTCCGCACCAAGTGGCTGAATAAACAGTGTCGCATCGCTCTGCTCCATAAATTGTCGGGCTATACCGAGTAGCTCCGAGAAGGGTCGAGTAAAGCCGAGACATGCATACACGTGTGCAGCACATCATGCACGCTTCCATACATGCATGCATGCATGCAGAACTGCAAACCGTGACCAACCCAAGACTACATAAAGCCAAAGTAGACGCTGAGAGAATTAATAAGTAAGTGTAATTCATCCACTAAACAAGTGATTTACAAGACACCAATACTGATAATATAGAGTTACTTGATTGGTTGTGGCTCACCTGCAAAGCAACCGCAGCAACATAAATTATCCAATGTATGTTTGAAATTCTGCCACCACCATCGTATATGTAATGGGGCAATAGTAGCAATAAGATAAAAGACATTACGGTCGGTACAGAACCATATAGATAATCAGTCTTTCCTCGATTAGTACGGATGTGAAGAGGAATGGAAATCGACTATGCTATTATCATATGCACTGTAAAAACTAGCTGGACGGGTATGTGTTCACATATGCACTGTCCGGAGGCAATTCTGAGAGATTTGCAACACTAATAGGCTGTAGCGATTTAAAGGAAGACCTGCACAGGATTGACAGTTTGTGCAGGATTTGAACGTAACTAAATATGAGGTGCTAATAATATATAGGCGAAGAGCCTCACTCTTATTCTATTACATACTGAAGACAAACCACAAGAAATAGTAGCAGTCGGTAATAACTGGAATTAACCATCCAGAGCAATCTAAAGTAGAATGTGTTTATACAGAAAACAGTGGTACAGAAGCAGATGTAATGTTGAGGTTCATTGGAGGAAGGAGGAATCATAAAGGTTCATGAAGGAGACTGCGTCAGCCTGGGACCTTTAGTTGGTCAGATTAAATATGAGACAAGGTCCAATAAACAACGATGCGTTTTGGCGGGGAATCGGCCAGTCAGCGCAAGATGGCAAACGAACTCCAGTGGCCAACACTACAAGAGGAGTGCTGTGCATCACGGAGTGGCTTACTAAAAAAATTAATATAGACGTAAAAAATTCCTGGTAATATATTACTTCATTCTAACGTGTCTCGCACGCGAAGTGAGTATACTGAGAAACAGGAGCTGATATGGAAGTTACCCAACAGACGTTCTCTCCATGCACCATTTGCAAATGGAACAGAAGTGGATGTTAAATGATGATATGAGCATTCCGTGTAATGAAATGTCAGTAATAACTTTTTTATAAACAACTGTTTTCGATGCTTTGAAGCAATAAAAGATATGTTTAATGTCGGAGGGAATGCCGAGTAAGTGTCTACATTCGAGACCCATGAACCTAGCGGTGGTCGTCTCAATCCCTATGTCGTTAATGTAGAGGAGTTACATCATTTTCTTGAAGTTCGCAACCAACGTGTGTGAGTGGAGTTGTACAGAATGAAATCTTTTTTAATACGTATTGCTTACTAGCTGAGTTGAGAAAATACGTTTTTATTTTTAGGCGCTTCAGTCTGGAACGGCGTGACCGCTACGGTCGCAGGTTCGAATCCTACCTCGGGCATGAATGGGTGTGCTATCCTTAGGTTATTTTTAGTGAAATACATATGACAGCGTTTGAAGCCAGATCATCCATGACTCCTTGCAGTGCATTACTGGAATAACATCTCCAAAGCCATCATCGCTCTTTTAAATATAGTACAGCCAACATTAAAACCGTTACTGTACAATTCTTGCTGTAGTAAAGAATGTGTCAGGGTGATGAAATGTTTATAACGCTTTATATTTCAAAATAATTATACATACATACATTGTCCACAGCAGTGACTCCCTATGCACATCTTCATCTCTGTAAACTAACTGCCAGCACATACCAAACGTTAGATGGCGACATCTCAACCTCAGATCCAAAGGAACTATCGTCACACACACACACACACACACACACACACATACACACACTTGGATCACGCTGTTCAAGAGCAAGTCTTTGGAATACTGGGAGAAAATAAACTAAACTGAAATAGGTAGCACTAAAATTGTAAGAAATTGCTCTAAATCTGTAAATACAAATGGAAATTGGTCATACATTGGAATGCTTGCAGAAAATAATATTGAGATATTTGGAAATTTGATATATGGAGTATTGGGTGAAAATCGTCAGAATTGTCCCAAATAGGCCCAAAATTGTAACAAATTGTCTCATAACTGTAAATAGAAATAGAAGGTGGTCATACTTTGCACAAAATTCCGTTGGGCAGCCATGACATCATTAAATGATAGCAACTCAGCCAATAGGGTAACACCCTACCATTTTTCGCACATCCACTGCTATATCAAAATCTCTGACGTCCGATTTGGGCCAAAAATGATAGAAATCCAGCCTCAGTGTCATCTATATTTAAATGACAGCATCATCTGCTAACATTCTCAAATTGTCTCGTAAATTACTTACGTTGATCAGGAACAACAGAGGATCTGTAAAACTTCACTGGGGAACGCGAGGTATTACTTCTGTTTTACTGGTTGACTTTCCACCAATTACTACGAACTGTGACCTGTCTCACGGGAAATAATGAATACAGTTGCACAACTGAGAGGATAATTCATATGCATGAAACATGATTAGATGTCGGTTGTGAGTTACAGTGTCAAAAGCCTTCTGTAATCCTAAAAATATGGAATCAATTTGACATCCCCTGGCTTCATCGCTTCATGTGAATAAAGAGGTAGTTGTGTTTCATAAGAACGACATTTTCTGAATCCGTGTTGGTTGTCTCTCAATAAACTGTTTTCGTCGAGGTAATTCATAGTGTTCGAGCCTGTACATGTTCCAAAATGCTACTGAAAATTGATGTGAGCGACATGGGTCTATGGGAATGCTCCTATTTGCTTTCTTGTCTGTTGGTGTGACTTGTGCTACTTTTCAGTTTTTAGTTGCCGGTCTTCCGACGAATGGGCGGTAGTATATGATGCTAAGTATAGAGATAATGTATCTGAATGAAATTGACTGGAATACAAACTGCACAGGAGCCCCCCCCCCCCTTATTAAATGATTTGAGCTGCTTCACTACACCGAGGCTATCTAGTTTTAAGTCAGTCTAGTTTGTCATTGTTCTTAATGCGAATTTTGGTATATTTTCAGCATCTTCTTTGTTGAAGAAATTTCGGAAGACTGTGTTTAACCATTCTGCTTTACTAGCACTGTCATCATTGACATCATCATTGCTATCGCACAGTGAATGTATTGAATGCGTCTTGCCACTGGTGTGCTTTATGAATATACTATCAGAATTTCTTTGGATTTTCTACCAGATTTCGAGAAAGAGATTCGTTGTGGAAATTATTAAAAGCATCTAGCATCGAATTCCGCGTCAGATTTCGAGATTCTCTAGAACTGCGCCAATTTTGAGGGTCTTGCGTTCTTTTAAATTTGGCGTACTTTTCTTTTCCTTCTGCAATAGTAATCTGACTTGTTTTGTGTACCATGTGGATTAGTACTGTCTCTTATTAACTTATTTGGTATATTTTTCTCAACTGCCGTCGATACTATTTCTTTCAATTGAAACCACTTCTGGTCTACACTTCATATCAGATTGGAGGAGTGGAGACCTTCTCTTAGAAAGGCGTCCAGTAAATTTATATCTACATTTTTAATCAGATGTATTTTATATTTACTTTTGGTGGGATAATGCTATGCAGTTTTCGGACATTGTAGGATATGTGGAGGTGTTGACTGTGGTTAATACGAGATCGGAATTTAATCAGGTGGTAGAAGATCAATGTTGTGGCAGGTAACCGAATATGGCAGACAAGATGGAGTGCATAGCGTTCACCGATTTGGAGGTACTGTGGACAATGAAGCTTCATCTGAATACAACTGTTCAATAATCAATGACCAGAGCTCTGTTTTCTGGTTGCAAACTATGTGAGTAGCATTCCCAAAAGAAACGTTATCACAATCTCGTTAAGAAATATACCACTCATCCGATAGACTCAAGAAAAAAGTGTATAGTGGTTTAGTCCCCGATGACTGATGATTGTGGTCAAACATCCATTATGTCTGACCTCATGAAATCAAGGGCGATTTGTAATGTCGAGTTGTAGAGACCAGTCAGGCCGCTATCTTTCACTCGCCATTTGCGTTGTCTGAACGTAAAAGTCTGTGTAAGGATCCGTTTCCATTTATATCGGTTCCTACTTACGTTGCGTACTTCACTAGTTCCTCAACAGTTTCGTTGAAGGATTGTGATATAAGAGCGAAACTAAATGAAGCAAATACTCCAATCTAATCAGTGAGTATTTTTAGTATCCCCACCAACGGAAACAGATAAGCTGGTGGGGGCTCGCAGCAGAATTGTGTGGTAAACAATCACGTATGGTGCAGCCGGCCGCTGTGGCCGAGCGGCTCTACGCACTGCAGTCCCGAATCGCGCTGCTGTTGTGGTCGCAGGTTAGAATCCTGCCTCGGTCATGGATGTGTGTGATGTCCTTAGGTTAGTTAGGTTTAAGTAGATGTTAATTCCCATTGTGCTTAGAGCCAATTGAACCATTTGAACGTATGATACATGAGATGCTAGTTGTTTCTGTAATTCTTGCAGGACGCGTATTTGCTTTTCTCTATGCCAGTCTCTCCATGATCTTTATAATCTCTGCTCCGCCACTGATAAGTCGAGCAGGGGAGCAGGGTATCTACAAGCACAAAGGTACCATTATTCTTGCTAAATTGTGACTGATGTCACTTGACCACACCTCCGTGTGTGAACAATGACATCACTTATGTAGACAAACCACTCACTTGTCTGATTTCCTCATGTAAGTAAAACGTATATATGTGTTATTTATATAGACCTAAAGTAAATAAGATGTGTAAAAATACTCTTTTATGTATTTAAGGACAGGATGTGTGTTTGTCTGATCGGTTTCAAGTTGCCACCGCTCCCCATCCGTATCCTCTAACACCTCTAGCCCTAGTGGGTGAAGTATACATGACACTGAGGCTGGATTTCTATCATTTTTGGCCCAAATCGGACGTCAGAGATTTTGATATTGCAGTGGATGCGCGAAAAATGGTAGGGCGTTACCCTATTGGCTGAATTGCTATCATTTAATGATGTCATGGCTGCCCAACGGAATTTTGTGCAAAGTATGACCACCTTCCATTTCTATTTACAGTTAGGAGACAATTTGTTACAATTTTGGGGCTATTTGGGACAATTCTGACGATTTTCACCCAATACTTCATATATCAAATTTCCAAATATCTCAATATTATTTTCTGCAAGCATTCCAATGTATGACCAATTTCCATTTGTATTTACAGATTTAGAGCAATTTCTTACAATTTTAGTGCTACCTGTTTCAGTTTAGTTTATTTTCTTCTAGTATTCCAAAGACTTGCTTTCAAACAGCGTGATCCAAGTGTGTCTGTGTGTGTATGTGTGACGATAGTTTCTGAGGTTGAGATGTCGCCATATAACGTTTGGTATGTGCTGGCAGTTAATTTACAGAGATGAAGATGTGCATAGGGAGTCACTGCTGTGGACAATGTATGTATGTATAATTATTTTGAAATATAAAGCGTTATAAACATTCCATCACCTTTATTCTTTACCACAGCAAGAATTGTGCAGTAACGGTTTTAATGTTGGCTGTAAGAGCGATGATGGCTTTGGAGATGTTATTCCAGTAATGCACTGCAAGGATTCAGGGATGTTCGGGCTTCAAACATTGTCATATGTATTTCACTAAAAATAAAATCGTTCAAATGGCTCTGAGCACTATGAGACTTAACATCTGAGGTCATCAGTCGCCTAGAACTAAGAACTACTTAAACCTAACTAACCTAAGGGTAGCACACCCATTCACGCCAGCGACCGTAGCGGTCACGCGGTTCCAGACTGAAGCGCCTAAAAATAAAAACATATAAAAACTT
This sequence comes from Schistocerca serialis cubense, assembly GCF_023864345.2. NCBI lineage: Eukaryota > Metazoa > Arthropoda > Insecta > Orthoptera > Acrididae > Schistocerca > Schistocerca serialis. The sequence goes on from NC_064638.1 coordinate 965,444,325, forward strand.
ATTCTCTCAACTCAGCTAGTAAGCAATGCCTATTAAAAAAGATTTCATTCTGTACAACTCCACACACACACGTTGGTTGCGAACTTCAAGAAAATGATGTAAATCTTCTACATTAACGACATAGGGATTGAGACGACCACCGCCAGGTTCATGGGTCTCGAATGTAGACACTTACTCGGCTTTCCTTCCGTCATTAAACATATCTTTTATTGCTTCAAAGCATCGAAAAAAGTTGTTTATAAAAAAGTTATTACTGACATTTCATTACACGGAATGCTCCTATCATCATTTAACATCCATTTCTGTTCCATTAGCAAATGGTGCATGGAAAGAACGTCTGTTGGGTAACTTCCATATCAGCTCCTGTTTCTCATTACATTCATTTCGCGTGCGAGACATGTTAGAATGAAGTAATATATTACCAGGAATTTTATACTTCTATATTAATTTTTTTAGTAAGCCACTCCGTGATGCACAGCACTCCTCTTGCAGTGTTTGCCACTGGAGTTTGTTTGCCATCTTGCGCTGACTGGCCGATCCCCGCCAAAACGCATCCTTGTTCATTGGACCTTGTCTCATATTTAATCTGACCAACTAAAGGTCCCTGGCTGACGCAGTCTCCTTCATGAACCTTTATGATTCCTCCTTCCTCCAATTAACCTCAACATTACATCTGCTTCTGTACTACTGTTTTCTGTATAAATACATTCTACTTTAGATTGCTCTGGATGGTTAATTCCAGTTTTTACCGACTGCTACTATTTCTTGTGGTTTGTCTTCAGTATGTAATAGAATAAGAGTGAGGCTCTTCGCCTATTTATCATTAGCACCTCATATTTAGTTACGTTCAGTTCCTGCTCAAACTGTCAATCCTGTGCAGGTCTTCCTGTAAATCGTTACAGCCTATTAGTGTTGCAAATCTCTCAGAATGGCCTCCGAACAGTGCATATGTGAACACATACCCGTCCAGCTAGTTTTTACAGTGCATATCATAATAGCATAATCGATTTCCGTTCCTGTTCCACATCCGTACTAATTGAGGAAAAACTGATTATCTGTATGGTTCTGTACCGACCGTAATGTCTTTTATCTTATTCCTATTATTGCCCCGTCACATATACGATGGTGGTGGCAGAATTTCAAACATCCATTGGATCATTTATGTTGCTGCGGTTGCTTTGCAGGTCAGCCACAACCAATCAAGTAACTCTATTTTATCAGTATTGGTGTCTTGTAAATCACTTCTTTAGTGGATGAATTACACTTACTTATTATTTCTCTCAGCGTCTACCTTGGCTTTATGTAGTCCTGGGTTGGTCACGGTTTGCAGTTCTGCATGCATGCATGCATGTATGGAAGCCTGCATGATGTGCTGCACACGTGTATGCATGTCTCGACTTTACTCGACCCTTCTCGGAGCTACTCGGTATAGCCCGACAATTTATGGAGCAGAGCGATGCGACACTGTTTATTCAGCCACTTGGTGTGGAATTTTGTAGTAGGTATGACTTTCTTCAGTTCCACTTTCTTCAGTTCCACAGAATTGTGGTGTCAGCACTGTTAATCCTTCACTGTTTTTTGTGGGTTAATATTCAACAGTCCAGTGTTTGTTTTCACTTAAAGACATATTGTAGCTACCTGTAGTCCCGACGTTTAAAGATGAAGGGCCATTTCAGGGTAAGGATGAAAATTCGCAATATCTCTTATTCAGTATTATAATCGACAGGTACCGCAAATTTGCTATGGAATGGCATTGCAATAGCATGCTGAAAGACTTCAAAGATCTGGCTGATGACGGAAGAGCAAAACATTACAACGATCCAGAAAAGATTTGCACGGGATGTATTGTTTTGTACATAAACACTTTATGTCCTATTAGCTGGCATGGTGGGCGTGGTTTGATTGGTGATAGGAATAGTATATATTCTGTAGTTCTATGCGTTATTATATCATCAACTTAACAGTAATAAATGGAATTGTACAGAATATGATGACGTTAAATATGGTGTTCATTTTAACTGAAGACATTGAAATATATCGAAAACTGTACATCGGATCAAAATAAGCTATGATTCCAATTTGTTTGTTTCGGACAGGGCATCCAACGATACCGCACTCAACCCGCTACCTCACCCCGTGCGGGGAGGGGGGTCGGGGGCCAACTTTGAAATATTCAGTGGGAACCCCAGTTTCTTACTGCAGATCACGATTCCATGGCAAAGTCTGCAACGCTTCTGTCTTGTGTACGATCATTTGAAAAACTAATCACTCATTGTATTGAAATTGGCGGTACTGCGTTTGAACACTTAGTCTCGAGCGACGGCCACATTAGAGTGTCGAGTAGTCCCATATTCGATATGTCGGTGAGATACAACGTTGCGAAGGGGGTTTCCAATTGGAAATTATAAAATACTGGCCTGTCCTACCCACGCAGCATGGAGGTGGGGTCCCAGGTGCCATTGGATATTCAAGAGCCGTTGAGTAGGATGTCGTAAATCACCATTGTGTACCCATTTCTGTTCCTCCGATGACAGCAGTTACATTTTACAAGTCCTTTCATGCATACATGTATTTTCTCATCATTACTAACTTTTCTACAGGAGCGGGTATACAATGTAAATGGCATATTACTATATACATAGGTCGTCTACTTTGGGTCTTCGGGTCGATACCACAATGCCAGGTTTCGTAAGCGATAACATCTCGATTGGCGAAGGATTCCAGTCCAGATAGCGAGGCATTTTCACAACGAACAATGGCCAGTGTAAACCAACCACTACCAGAATTTCCCAAAGCACACGCCGGTGTCAGCTTTCCAAAATTGGTTAAAACAATTTTCACCGAAATGTCAATCCCGTATGCGTGCTGTAGTCATACTAGCAGCACGCTTGCCATTAGCTTGTCAGAGAAACGCAAAGTTCGTTATAGAATGAAGCTATCTGTTGCCTCCTTGAGCCCCAGGTTCGTGATGTACGTCGTCCAAGTTTATCCTCGAGGCTAGTAATATGTTTGTAGACAGGCATGCGATGGCGGCGTTGACGATACACACGTAGACGAGGCATAGTGCTTCAATGCTGTTGCAGATAGAGCTCACAGAGGAATGGTTCCGCTGATTTAATTTTTTTTCCCTTTATTTTGATCCAATGTACAGTGATGCATTTTCACAACGAACAACGGCCAGTGTAAATCACCAGATGGCACAGCTCAAAGTGTCGTACTGAATGGACCCATATTTTTCCATGGTTGTAGGGTAAATTTCACCCTACACGCTGTCATGGGATATTCTGGTAGTGGTTGGTTTACACTGCCATTGTTCGTTGCGAAAATACATCGTTACCTGGACTGGAATCCTTCGCCGATCGAGATGTTGTCGCTTACAAAATCTGTCATTGTGGTTTTGACCCGAAGACCCAAATTAGACCTACCTATGTATATAGTTATATGCCATTTACATTGTATATTTGCTCCTGTAGATAAGTTAGTAATGATGGAAAATGCATGTATGGATGAAAGGACTTGGTGTACTTGCAGAAAATGTAACTGTAGCTGGAGATATTACTCGGTACTATAATTATTAATGAAGTGGTATCCCTGACCTCTGTAACCTGTAGATGTACACCTGGTGAACGGGGGCTCAAGGATGCAACAGTTTGAAAAAATTTAAAGACATAGTGCCGCGCTGCCCGCTGAGCGCCTAGCGCGTTGGTGACGCAACCCGCACAACTTGGCTAGGCACCAGGCCAGCGCACCGGAGAACGCGTACTGCGAGTACGACTACAGCACGCGTACGGTGTAACCTTTCCTGTCGGCGCCCGCAGAGTCAAAGTCCATTATCAGCAGCGTTACGTAACCAAGGTCGTTCGCTGCCTATATAAGCGGGCAGTGCAGACCAGAGGAAAAAAAGCATCATCAACCCTTTGTTTTATGTTTTAAGTTCCACGGTTTTCCGTCATTTTAGCATTTAAGTCACCAATTTTATCGCCTGTTTTTATTATTTATTATCTTCATCTTTTTAAAACAAATTCTGTAGGCTGAAGAGTGGCGTACTAAGCCGCTGCCCCCTTCGGGGGGAATCGAAACTCAATAAAGGAAAAAATAAATAAATAAATAAATCAGCGGAACCATTCGTCTGTGAGCTCTATCTGCAACAGCATTGAAGCACTATGCCTCGTCTACGTGTGTATCGTCAACGCCGGCATCACATGTTTGTCTACAAACATATTATTAGCCTCGAGGATAAACTTGGACGACGTACATCGCGAACCTGGGGCTCAAGGAGGCAACAGATGGCTTCATTCGATAACGGACTTAGCGTTTCACTGACTAGCTAATGGCAAGCGTGCTGCTAGTACGACTACAGCACGTATACGGGATTGCCATTTCGGTGAAAAAATTTTTAACCAATTTGGAAAGCTGACACCGGCGGTGTGCCATGGGAAATTCTGGTAGTGGTTGGTTTACACTGGCCATTGTTCGTTGTGAAAATGCATCGCTACCTGGACAGGAATCCTTCGCCGATCGAAATGTTATCGCTTACGAAACCTGGCATTGTAGTATCGACCCAAAGGCCCAAAGTAGATCTAGCTATGTACATAGTAATATGGTTCTTACATTGTATAGTCGCTCCTGTAGGATAGTAATGATAAGAAAGTACATGTATGGATGAAAGAACTTGGTGCACTTGCAGAAAATGTAACTGTAACTGGAGATATTACTCTGTACTATAATTATTAATAAACGAAGAAAACACTTCAGGCAAAAACGTATGTAGATTTAACCGTCGAATTGTAATATACCTTAAAAGGCGGGAAGATTTTAAAGCTGCCCTCCGCCACTCACGCACGGGGTGTGGTTGTGGGTTGTGTGTTGTATTACTGGATGTCCCCCTAAGTGGTAAATCAATTGGAATTATATATTTTTCTGATTCGATGTGTAGTTGTCGAGATAGTTTAATGTCTTAAGTTAAAATGTACAACCTGTGTATCATTACACAGAACACTAGTTAAGTCAATGTTCTTGCCAAAAACGATTTTTCTGTTTAAGAGTCACTGCTGTTGAGTACTGAAGCAAGAAGGAAAGCAGGAACGAAAATTAGTGCATCATACTGAATTGCTGACTCTTACTTCCTTCACACAGTAAGACGCTGAACGGTGGAAAACAAATTATTTCTGATTTGGCAGGGAAGCGTTTAAAAGGAAATCGAATTGTGGAAGGGGCAACTTCGGACAAGAACCTTTCATTTTCCTGAGGTGCGTAGAGTAAGGAAAATCGCGATTTTTGAAGAATTTATTGTGGCGTTGAAAGCATTACGTGAACGGTTTCCTAAACGTTTTGCGGACAATGTCAGTTTCAAATCTATTGTTGATCTGTTTATGAAACCGTTTGCGTTTCAGTTGTAAGCACACCAGCTCATGTGCAGGTGAAACCGACCGATCTGTGAAGTAGTTCCTATTTAAAAGACAAATTTTTTAAAGATATAACATTTCAAGGTTTCCCAGGCGTCTTCCTTGGAAAGAGTTTCCATGTCTCCATAATGGTACTGGGAACATATACTAGTATACTGGACAATATATTTGCATTATGTTTTTTTTTCGTTTACGAAAGTAACTGAGGCATGATTACGCTGCAGCATGAGTAATATAAATTTGTGAAATTTTTTGTGTCTATCCGTATGCTGATTGTTTGTACCAGCTATAAATTTTCTTTCGTCTCCAGCATGCCTAAAACAATTCAGCAATACTGTAATTCCATGTTTGTAATCTAAATTGCTGTAAAACATTAAACCAAGTCGCATACAAAACGTTCAGTGTTTCTTGCGCAATTGCGTTGCCACTTAAGCGCAGTGGGTCTGCAATGTTACCCTCTTCTCACTGAGACGGCATGGCATGATAATGGGGGAAGTGTGCAAACAGGTGTCAGAGCTCCGCACGCAAGTGTGAGGCCTCTATAAATGCAGATTTCTTGTATGTCTCACCCCGGGCAATTTAGTATCATGATCACCTGACCCTGGTTTATTTGTGGTGTAGGGAACGTAAATGAGGAATAGGACACTAAAAATTTTTTCTTCTTCTGCACTTAAAAGGTCAGTCTCCCACCTGTTCTAGCTCTCTAATTCGATCAATCTTATACAGCGCCTCCCTACAATGCCTTAGTCTGCTTGGTGCTGTAATTATTCGTATTTTATAGATGAAGGTCTTCTATGTGGTGGTTTGGGGTCACAGATCTTTCTCCCATACAATGCAGCGCATTTTTAAAATAGGTAGTGTACATCGTATTTTCCACAGTGCTTGCGGGAGGTGACCAGGAGGTGGAATAATGCTTTCGTTCACTTGATTAATAACACATTTTTGCAACCCCATCACTGGTTCCTTTGCTTATAAAAGCCGTAATGACCCCATTTTTATAAAGAAAGACAGTGACACTAACCTTCAAAAAGGACGGAAGGAAATCATGCATTGAGCACTTTGATGTACTGTGCACACAACAAACTGCAACGCAGTTGTAATTTACAATGGATGTATTATTCTAGTGTACACCCCTAAGGCTTTCAAACCAAGATTTTGCTGCCAGCAGAGGAGCTTGCCACTGTAATGCTGTAACAAGAAGTCAATTGTTGCTGTTCAGTTTCCTTACCTGGAACCTAGAATTCTATCTGAAATCTTAAGAGAATCTGTCACAGATTTGTATTTCGACACAAATATCAAGGGAAGTATTTTATTGCACTACTTTTTATGTATGTTTTATGAAGTAAGGACGAGCAACTAGCATGTCGTACAATGTAAAAAAAATTCCATTTATTCGTACAAAAAAGTGTAACATCTCCATAAAGTTATATATAGAAGCTTGACACCTTATTATGTAGTCAGGAAGAGGGACATCAGGGAATTTAACAAAACTAGTAAGAGAACACACATTTCTCTTGTGTGAGGAGAGTGATACGCTACCCTCTAAAACACCAACATAGGGATGAAATTTAGTGGCATATACTTATTCTGTATCAGCCTTGTTATCTTTTTAATGCAAGCTAACACTCCCAAGGAACATGACTTCTCACCCAGCCATCTGTATTCAACAACGGAAAACAGATAATATAATGCAAGCGAATTGTTAACAGCAGAAGATACCCTTGTGTGGTAGACACCTCATTGCATCAATTACATTGATATAGATGGTAGCTGAACCAAAATGACTTTTACGACGAAATAATGCAGAAAATTAAGACTTGGAACAGACATTGATTACTCTGGTACAAAGTTCAAATGAACTTATTGTTCACGATCAGAAATCGGTGATCATGTTATGTATTATGACAACAACCTGGTACCCGAAACTTCCTGGCAGATTAAAACTGTGTCCCGGACCGAGATTCAATCTCGGGACCTTTGCATTTCGCGGGCAAGTGCTCTACCAACTGAGCTACCCAAGCACGACTCACGCCCCGTCCTGACAGCTTTACTTCTACCAGTACCTCGTCTCCTACTTTCCAAAATCTGTGAGGACGGGGCGTGAGTCGTGCTTGGGTAGCTCAGTTGGTAGAGCACTTGCCTGCGAATGGCAAAGGTCCCGAGTTCGAGTCTCGGTCCGGCACACAGTTTTAATCTGCCGGGAAGTTTCATATCAGCGCACACTCCGCTACAGAGTGAAAATCTCATTCTGGAACCTGATACCCCTTGCACCACCACAGTTATAAATCACAGTATAATACCATGCTATTTAGTCCGGAAGACATGCATCTGGGTATTTTATAAGATGGTCACCTAATCGATGTGGTTTATGCACGAGATATTGAATAGGTAATGGATCATTCTGTTTGACACATTATTTCTGCTTCTTAAAATTTGCGGAATACATTGTCAGTAGATGTCAGTGCTAAAACGTGACTCGTTACGCTTGTAAGTGTTTTAGAAGTAGGTGTTAAGATTGTGATGTAATTATACCCATCATTTTCGGAGTTGGCCTATCCAGGTAGTATTGGCCTTCATACAGATTGTTGATGTGCAATGTGTAGTGTATCATCTAAAATAAAAAAAAAAAAAAAAAAAAAAACAGTATACCCAATATTTTTTGCTAACTTTACCATAGGATTTGGTACAATGTAAACTATACAGAATATACATAAAAAGGGTCAGCGTATTTCTCATGGAGCAGCTGTATTTGTGGGAACAACAGCAGTTTATGGCACTTTTTTCCTAAGATTAATGGAACAACGAGATATACATCATCCGGTCTATCACATATTGATACAATATGACCATCCGTTTTGAGCAGATCAGAATTTGAGTAGAGGCATGAAAAGAGATATTGCATGTACCCTCTAATGTAGTAGTAACTGCTATCTAACCCATCAATTTCAAGTCCTCAAACACGTGATCACAGAATAGGATTTACAGTATATCATTTACAGTAAATGTAACTATCTTGTATCCACCACTCGTATCAGGATTTTTTCGAAATAAACTGTTTAAAGTAACGTGTAAGCCTTGCTTACACATTGACTATAGGCTGTTATTGTTCGAGTAGCAGTTTATAGCTCTCTTTTGTGGTTGAGTTCTCCACATTCACTGTACCTCAAGGATGGTGGTGGTAAATTCCTATGGGACCAAACTGCTGAGGTCATGGGTCCCTAGGCTTTCACACTACTTAATCTAACTTAAACTAACTTACGCTAAGGACAAAATTCACACCCGTTCCCGAGGGAGGACTCGAACCTCCGACGGCGGGAGCCGCACGACCCGTGGCAAGGCGCCTCAGACCACATGGCTACCGCGCGCGGCTACCCCAAGGTGTAATTTCTTTAACCCTTCACTGTTCGCTTGGATGAAACTCGTCATCCACATGATTTTCCGCTTTATTTTGTCTGAGTGGACTCGATTGAGTTCACATCATTTTCAATACCTTTCCGTTAACTCATCAACCGTTAGTTTCAGCCATCAGTGGGTTTCAGTTACTCAACTTGCATTGCTTATGATACATTATTTTAGGCTGGAGGACACTGGTCATCCTTGCGAGCACCACTGCTACATACTGAAACAAATTAGTGTTTGCTACTTTATTGCTTTTCTAAATTCTATATAACTTTCCGTACGTTTACGTCAATCTAAAATAATTACAGTTAATTTTCTCTTTACCTAGAATACCTATCTACGAAATGTAAATATTCGGTATAGTTTTAGTTTGTGGACTAAATGTCAAAGGTAAAGAAAACCTAGGACAGAGTTTAGCGGAGACTCTGATGTATGGTTGGAATTGTTGCAAGATTGAATTATGAAGATCCCTACAGTGATACTGCTGACTTAGAGACAGAGGACTGTGTAGATGAACGCGGTCATGTTTCACGAACAGAAAAGGAAGTCTTAGAAAATGATAAATTTGAATAATAGAATAATATAATTTAAAAGTAAGTATTTCTAATATGAAAAGAAAATGGAGTCGCTCAATGGAGGAAAAGTAAACATCCTGCCGATGTTAGAATAAGAGTTTGTCATCTTACTACGCATTTACGTGGTCTGAAAGAAAGCTCGTATAACAAAGACAGAAATAGATATTACAAAGTTATTCTTGAATGAAAATATAAACCCATTATTGCAACATGTACTATATACACATCAATGAAGTTAATCGTAACTTTTCTTGGGAAAGGGATGCTTGAGAAACCGACGTTATAAAGCTCAGAGCTACATTGGTTTGCAATATCTGTGTGGATCTCCGAGACACTCAAGGAAGAGTTTATCAAAGTTGTGGAACAGCTCAAAGGACAACTGACGTGAATCATGCTATTTTGGCGTGAGTGAATACCGATGCAGGTTGCACTTGAGAAGTCTCAGGCATTGGGTACTATGTTTTTTATTACTGTAATGGGGTCGTTATTGAGATTATTTTATGAGAATGTTATTGTCTGCTGCGACGATACATTAATAATTACACTGCCACTGTTGTTCCTTTTGTGAGCGTACATTATTTAGATTGTTCGGCATGTTTACAGCTGCATTTACAATTGCACGGCTGTAGCCGCAAGAATTATTTACTCCTTTTACAAGTAATTCTGCCATACGTCGCCTGCTCTTTTCATCTTGTACTCCATAATGTTTGTACTGAGACTGAAATATTAAAAGATTCGTTGTTTTTAATTATTTTACGATTTGAATATTTGTTTCAGTGAAGTCTAGTGGGTTTAGCAAAAGGTTTTCCTGCTGCTAACCTGTATTGCAAAGAAGTTACTGCAATTTGTAAAATATATAAATATTAAGCAGTGCTGATGTACAGATACCACCATGGCTCCTAAACAGACCACTGTCCAGTCACACATCTAGCCTTTTTAGGAGTCTCTAGATCCAAATTTATAAATAAAGCTTTTATAATCGACAACTGAGCAAATAATTCTTCTCTACAAGCTGATCAGTGCCTTACAGACAGTGCCCCACCCTTCTGATACCAGCCCTGGCAGTACTCCTTGTACAACGTATTGTATGCTACATGTCTTATAACTTAAATAAACATCTAAAATTAATCATAAAAATAGACATGTGGTTTAAAAGGAAACCTGACTGTAAAAAGTACCATAGGGCTACTGAAAATATCTCTTTTGTAATTTCGTTAATGCTGTAGGCACTAGAACAGTAATCAGTAATAGTATCCATCCTGTCTTTAAATCAATTGTCTGTTCGTACATAACATAGTTTCCGACTTTCACTTCTTAGCTTTAGTGAAATGTCCTCAGTATCATCTGTTGAATGTAATACTGCGCTGAAATAATAAAAAAAATATTACATAAATAGATGACACAAATGTCACAGGATTCTAACTCTCAGACCACGCCTACAGCTTCTTAAAGAAAATTACTGACATTTTAAATAATAAGCGGTAAAAATACTCTGTGTCGGAACCTACTGACAGGTTCGAAAAAGTTCGTTTTTGCAATTTTCAGGTTTGAGAAAGTTCATTTTTACAATTTTCTCCGAAGTTGGGAAAACATGTAATTAGCTTTCATGAGTACGAACATATTCATAAACTTTATCCAAAGCTTTTAGTTAACTAGACGATATGATTTCTTCATTCGACATCAATGAAACGTCGTTGCTTCTTTCACTGTCTCAATGACAGAAAGTACACAAATGAAAAATATAGCCCATCTCTTTTCTTTTTTTTTCAACCAAGAGAATGTAGTTGTCCTTATTGGATGAGCTGAAACAAGGTTATCATCACCTAAAGGCGTTGTATCTGTTAGGTGAATAAGCCGGTGACAACTTTTGAGCGACCGACCACCAAGAGAACTGAGCCACAGCAGCATTGCCGTACGGATGTAAAGTGATTATTTGCCTAAATGACGTACCGTGTTGGCTGTGGCAACGGAGCTTATCTGTACACACTCTACACGCAGCCGGATCACTGCGTCAGCGATATGCGCGTACCGCCTGGTATGGTACATTCAATCAACTCTATCGCTCCCGCAGTCACTCTCCTGGTTATAACGCACTCAAAGCTACCGAAATGACGCTGAGTAACGCTAGCTGCAGTCCAGTCTTTGCAATGTTGGCGAAGAGCATTTTTCTCATTTTGAATAGTATTTTCTACAGCAAGGTGGTGCAACAGTGCAACTAATAGCAATGTGCGAAAATATTCAAAGAACAAATTTACATAGGAAGGTTTTCACTGCATGTCTTCCTAAGGACCACAAGTTTATGCGAGAGCAGTAGAATTCGTCTATCAAGAGATAGGTTTTTAAGAGGGGTTCTGTGTTGAAGGAGAACTCTATGCAAATGAAAATTGAAAATGCAGCGAAGCCATTATGTACTTTAGTAGCAAATCGCTAAGCTGTTTACCCAATTTCAAACACTTTTCAAATCTTTTTCATAATCGTTCGAGGGTCACTGGGACACTGTTCTTGTTCCTTTCCTAACTAACGAAGTGGAAGAAATTCAACGTCGGAAGGCAGTATCCACAATGAAGATGAAAAGAGTTGCATTTTATAAATGCGAGAAAGAATGAGCAGACAGGGCATCTGAGGTCAAATGACCAACATGGGCACAAAGCTACTGTTCGATTTGTTAATGTTGTAACGAGATACTGGGTATACATCTAATATTTATCTTTATCTGTCTACTTTTAATTTCTTGTGCGTAAATGTGAGTGAATTCCTAAGGAACCAAACTGCTGAGGTCATCGGTCGGGAGACTTATTCATTCCTTAAAGTAACTTAAACTAACTTATGCTAAGAACAATACACACATCCATGCCCGAGAGAGAACTCTAACCTCCGGCGAGAGAGCCTACGCTTTGCGTGACATGGCGCCTCAAAGCACGCGGCCACTCGGCGCGACTTTTAATTTTTTGTCTTTTCTATGATTTTATTTCTGATGATCAGCGTCGAAATAAGTAAACGTTACACGTTCAACCATTGCGGTGAAGACATAAATTACGGCCGGCCGGAGTAGCCGAGCGGTTCTAGGCGCTTCAGTCTCGAACCGCGCGACCACTACGGTCGTAGGTTCGAATCCTGCCTCGGGCATGGATGTGTGTGATGTCCTTAGGGTGGTTAGGTTTAAGTAGCTCTATGTTCTAGGGGACTGATGAACTCAGATGGTAAGTCCCATAGTGTTCAGAGCCACGTGAACCATAAATTAGGAAGTATTTTGCAAAGTAGATTACGTGCTCCAATTTGACTACGTTGACTAACATTAAGGGTTTTGGTTTCAGTCGCTTCTGCGGTACGGCAGTGTATGCGATCTATTATTTGAGAAGTACCATTTGAGAAAAATTTGTAATACGACAACAGTAGTAGATCTTAAACAAGTCCAAAGTGTCCACGAACCATGTACTGTTTAAACATCAATATTATTCAGCATTTTGTAATTCCGATTATTATATTACAGAGACTTGAATTAATGTGTGATTTGTTGGTGACTTAGAAATTTTCACTGTGAGAGAAGATAAAATTAATGCAGCTTACAAAAACATCATTTTTCATAGACTTAAATATTAAATCCAACAGGAATTCTGTATTGACGCAGCCTCATTTGTTGATTTACATTTCATCGCTTGGAAGGATTAGTTCTATAACCCCTTCAAAGTCTTATCCCCATACAAGTGACTGCAGTAACAAATAGAAAACAGCTGATAGAAATTAGCAGATAAAAGATATTAATGTAGGCTACAGTTTTGTGATATCATTCCTCCCGATAACCTGTATTTCATCACTACACCAGAAAAATGTGCTTCAATCATCCAAAGCGACAGCAGCAGAGTTAAAGTTCATGGTATTCGGCCATGCGTTGTTCTCCATTTAACGGCTCCGCTTCCAACTGCGTACAATCTCCAGCACTTAACTACTAGAGTCTCTGAACTGGGTGACTATAGCTGCAAGCTATTAACTGTGCTTTTGTTTAGAACTGAAGTTATGAGAATTAAACGAATCCAGGATTATCAGCTATGGCTTTGTGCCACGTCGTAAGGTAGTGCACAATGCGCCACCGCCCCCGATAATGCGTGGAACAAACGGTTCGCTGTCGATACCAGATAGGGAGGCTGCAGCCAATAGCCATAAACAGCCGTTATCCTTCTGGAGAAGACAGCCACGGGTAAAATATATTCGGTGTACATTGTGAGATTAATTAGGGATTAGGAGGTCGCAGACGATGCAACAGGGATTTTCGTACACAACATATCAAATTTATTATCTATTCCGTAAGCAGTTGGTATTCATCGTTTCTGTTCCAAACAGCCCACGAGAACTTGCATTCAATTACTGGCAGTATTGTGTCCTCTTACATAGAAGAACCGAATCGCTTTATCGAGGTACAGCTCCTCTGTACCTTGGCATATATTCATACAACATGAACGTGAGAGAGTTACGGATGTGGTCACCAAACCTCGGTGGCAGGTGCTGCCAGAGAAGCGTTGTATGTCACGGAAAGGTTTACGGCTGATATTTTGCAAGCGTTCTTTCCAAGAAAAGTTTTCAAACATATTACTTCATCCCACATACGTCTCGTGAAACGACCACAATGAAGAAATCACAGAAATTTGAGCTCACGCGGAGGTTTGTAGGTTTATCGAGTGTCCTTCCTTCCAAGCAACATGCGCAAGTTCAACAGGGAAGGTGCAACATCTTCAGGATTTCAAAATTGCTGAGATTCTCTTGGCCACTTCTCGGCAACTTGCTGGTTTACTTTAGTCTCGGGTTCTTCACCCGAAGCTAGATTGTTCTGACCTACCACGATAGCAAGGGGATGACCGCGGTAATGACCACAGAGAAGCCCTCGGACGCTGGTGCGACAGGTACATACACTGAACAACATAATTAAACGGCCAATTCATTGGTTTGAAGTTTGACTCAAAGGTTCCTACGACCTCCCTGTCTCATGGTGTAAAAAGAGGAGCTCTGAGACATCACCCTCGTGTTCGGACCCTCTTTAAACAGCATCAAGTCGACACGTGTGAATCAAAGACCAGAGCTCAGAAATTCATTTGAGGCGTTAGACTACACCACAATTATGCCCAACGTCACCGTGGAAGTGTCACACGATGGTATATCCTCACATTCCTTCTTATCCACACTTCACCCCTTCTTTTGCTGCTTCTGTAATGGAGGTCAGAACCGTGACACTAAGCGTTGAATTCACATAATTTTCTTGTGGGCCGTCGAAGAAAACTTTTGAGACACGCGCCACTCAGAATCGACAAGAGAAGGCCTCAGGAGGTGGCATAAAGGGCGTCAGTGAAACCGCTCCTTTCTTTGGGGTATTGATTTCTACACTTTTCGCAGTGCGATGAGCTTCAAGGCAAAGTTTTCGATAACGTTCGACACTGTTGACGTTGTCGGATGATTCAGCCATTCATTAAGGACACTGTGGGGCTGCAGTACCGTTGAAAGTAATCTGACCCATTTGGAGTATGATGCGACCGCAATTTTTGCACTGGTGTACAGGGTGGAACCACTAGGGACCATTCAAAACCATACGACGAAATTCGAACTTGATGTTGTTGTTGTTGTGGTCTTCAGTCCTGAGACTGGTTTGATGCAGCTCTCCATGCTACTCTATCCTGTGCAAGCTTTTTCATCTCCCAGTACCTACTCCAACCTACATCCTTCTGAATCTGCTTAGTGTATTCATCTCTTGGTCTCCCTCTACGATTTTTACCCTCCACGCTGCCCTCCAATACTAAATTGGTGATCCCTTGATGCCTCAGAACATGTCCTACCAACCGATCCCTTCTTCAGGTCAAGTTGTGCCACAAACTTCTCTTCTCCCCAATCCTATTCAATACTTCCTCATTAGTTATGTGATCTACCCATCTAATCTTCAGCATTCTTCTGTAGCACCACATTTCGAAAGCTTCTATTCACTTCTTGTCCAAACTATTTATCGTCCATGTTTCACTTCCATACATGGCTACACTCCATACTTTCAGAATACTTTCAGAAATGACTTCCTGACACTTAAATCAATACTGGATGTTAACAAATTTCTCTTCTTCAGAAACGCTTTCCTTGCCATTGCCAGCCTACATTTTATATCCTCTCTACTTCGACCATCATCAGTTATTTTGCTCCCCAAATAGCAAAACTCCTTTACTACTTTAAGTGCCTCATTTCCTAATCTAATTCCCTCAGCATCACCCGACTTAATTAGACTACATTCCATTATCCTTGTTTTGCTTTTGTTGATGTTCATCTTATATCCTCCTTTCAAGACACTGTCCATTCCATTCAACTGCTCTTCCAAGTCCTTTGCTGTCTCTGACAGAATTACAATGTCATCGGCGAACCTCAAAGTTTTTATTTCTTCTCCATGAATTTTAATACCTACTCCTAATTTTTCTTTTGTTCCCTTTACTGCTTGCTCAATATACAGATTGAACAACATCGGGGAGAGGCTACAACCCTGTCTTACTCCCTTCCCAACTACTGCTTCCCTTTCATGTCCCTCGACTCTTATAACTGCCATCTGGTTTCTGTACAAATTGTAAATAGCCTTTCGCTCCCTGTATTTTACCCCTGCCACCTTTAGAATTTGAAAGAGAGTATTCCAGTCAACATTGTCAAAAGCTTTCTCTAAGTCTACAAATGCTAGAAACGTAGGTTTGCCTTTCCTTAATCTTTCTTCTAAGATAAGTCGTAAGGTCAGTATTGCCTCACGTGTTCCAGTGTTTCTACGGAATCCAAACTGAAGTTCCCCGAGGTTGGCTTCTACTAGTTTTTCCATTCGTCTGCAAAGAATCGAACGTGATATGAAGCAGAAAAGCGTGCTCATTGTTCTTTAGCCCTCCTGTGGCGTTATCACTGGTATTGGTGTGTGGGGGGGGGGGGGGGAGGGTTGGAAATTTTTTTTTTAGAAATTTGTGGTATGGTGTTATGGGACCAAGCTGCTGAGGTCATCGGTCCCTAAGCTATTTAATCTAACTTAAACTAACTTACGCTAAGGACAACACACACACCCATGCCCGAGGGAATCCTCGAACCTAAGACGGGGGGAGCTGCGCAGGGGGACTGGGTTGGAGGGGTTTTATGGGGCGGGGGGGGGGGGGCGGTATTCAAACTTGCATGGATTAAATGGCAACTGATCGCTCTAAGACCCTCAATTTGGCAATACCTTCGGTGTCACCCACGTACCTTTGTTGAGCACTTTAAAAATATACCTGTACAAAGACATCGACGCCCATTCATCTGAACGGTGTTCGGCTGCTGTTCTAGCACATGCTTTCGGTCATGCGAAATCTAAGGGTTATCAAAATGGTTGCTTGCATTTTTGAACCAAATTTCTAACTTCTGTGTCGCAATTGGAGACAATTACGGGGATTCAACCTTTAATTGTACTGGACAGTGTATAATCTGCAGTCGCAAGATCAATGACTCTGGCCCGCTTATAACCATGCAGCATTGAATTTTGACAACGCCAGCCACTCGTACTGGCGAAAAGTCCGGAAAATCGTCAAACGAACATCGGCCGAAGAATCCGACACAAAAGCCCAGATGTAATTTGTTACCTTTGGAGAACTGGCTGCCAAATACAGTGTTCCATTGACTCAGCTATAGTTCACACTCTTGGTGCTACTAAAACGTAAAAACAGTGGTAGCGGGAATACCAAATGGTTCAAATGACTCTACATCTAAGTTCTGTCCCCTAGACTTAGAGCTATTTAAACCTAACTAACATCACACACATCCATGCCCGAGGCAGGATTCGAACCTGCGCCCGTAGCAGCCGCGTGGTTCCGGACTGAAGCCCCTACAACAGCTCGGCCACGGTGGACGGCGCGGGAATACCATCTGCCGCACAAAGTAAGGTGATATTGGAGGAGAGGAGTTCGAATGTCCCTTCGACCATCCGAGTTAAGGTTTCCACGATCAGATCATAGACGGTACCTTTACCATCTGTCTGTCGTATCTATACTTGTCATTTTTTTTCTAGTCACCTCGTCTTCCATCGTCGCATCGTCGACCTTACGTTTGTTTTCTTGCCATGGTTCAAATAGATTTCGGAGATATGACTGCTGCTGCAATATCCATCCTCGCCTTCGGAGTCACCAGGATGGTGATGTCTCATTTTGAGACTGACAGGCGTGGTTTCAGTAACTCCCCGTTAGTGGTAGTCACCACTCATTGAAAGTAGTGACTGTATGTTGCCACCGGTGTCCGTTATATACGAATAGAATCGCTTAGGATTTTCTGCCAAATTTCGAGACAGAGTTTTGAAAACTAATAATAGTATCTTGCATGGAAATGGACGCTAAATTCCGACCTTCGGTAAAACATCTTGGAAGTTTTAGGTTCTCTTAAATTTCGTATGGTGCTTCCGTTGCTTTTGCGACAGTGTTTTGTGAACCGTGGGAGATTACTTTTGCTTCTTTTGGTATAAATTTCTAGGCTGCCGTCAAATACAGTTTCTTTCAATTTAAGCCACATCAGGTCTACACCCACATCGTTAATTTGGAAGATATGGGGACTATCCCTTAGGAATGCGCCAAGTGAATTTTTATCTGCTTTTATAAATAGATATATAATTTCCGTTTACTTTTGATGGTTTTGGATGCCACAATGTTCAGTCTCCTGCAGTTTGCATGAAAATGCTGTGAGACGACGCGGCGATATGAATACACATTTAATAACTTCACTTATGCCATGGCCACACTTTTATTTTTTACCAGCCTTACGCCTTTCGACTTTCGGTCATTTTCAAAGGCAATGCTATGTCAGTCACATAAAACGTTAAATACATTATACCACGTCAACATTCTAGAGCACTGGACAGGGGCAAACTGCTACCAAGTGAAAACTGGAAGCCAAAATTTTCAATTGGTAACAGTTTGCATTTGTCTCGTTCTCAAGAATATTGAAGTGATACAATGTTTTTATATGACTGACATATCACTGCCTTAGAAAATGTCAGGAAGTCGAAACGTGTAAAGGTTGACGAAAAATAAAAATGTGTCAAGACATAAGTGAAGTTATTAAGAAAATATTCATTCCCCCTACAACTATCTCGTGTCCACTAGTCCCTGTAGCCATCATGGTGCTCCCTATTAACGCATGACTATTTGTTACTAAGATGTGAATTTCGTTAAAGCAGCAATTTATACTTCGAGTGGGCTGTTTCAATAACTGCTGAAAATAATTTTCTGTGAATGCTTTTAGTAAAACTTTCATGTTTTATGTCTACTGCCGGCTTCAAAGATGTATTTTCGCCAACTTACAGAGCGTAGATCGCAGTCGCCACCGGCTATAATTATATGCGTTGTGTACCTATTCGAGGTGAGACTCGAATTTTCCTTGAACGCTTCAGCAATTACATAATCTGAGTCAGGCGTTCGGTAAAAGGAACCCGGTTGTCGAGTATAACCTCTACCAATACCAGCTCGCAGCAGCTCTCTACTTCAATTTCACTACAAGATAAATTACTACTAATAGCAACAAGTACGCCACCAGGAACAGAATTCAATCTACCCTTTATCAACACCATAGGGTTCTTGGTAAAAATGTCTACTAAACTTACCTGCAGCTTCAGCTACTTTTCAGTGCCTATAACGGTTTCTGCCTCACTATGTTCTACGAGTGTTTACCAACACAGCTACGACAATATACAACTGTAATTCTAATACCAATGTGTTCTAGGTGTACCCTCATCCTGTGTTTCACCAGCACCCTTTGAGACTGATCCCCTATTTTTACACTTCCGTTATCATTTAATCTAAAAAACCGTACAGTCCACTCCACAGGGCACCTGGTACTCGTGCAGCCGCTTCATGTTTGTAATGCACCGTTGACCTGTTAAGTAGAACCCGATAACCCACCACCCTATGGTGTAAGTGAAACAAACTGTAGTCTACATTGCTGCAGAACCTTCTAAATCAGACTCCCACTAGGTTTTGTACCAGCCGAAGCTGCAGACTGTGGGCCATGCCGTCATCTCGCTAGCAAGACTGACAATATTTACAACTTCTTTCGGTCCAAAGCGACACACATTGTTAGTACCGTCTTGAGCACCACCTGCAGTAGGTTGATCCTCTTCGCATCAGGAAGCTACTATTCAACATCTGGGCTAATTGCCCCCGTATGCCTAAACCATCCACGCCGAGATACTTCTACTGAAACAGGGCACGTGACTACAGTGGTTTCAGGATCTTTATCAGTTGCAGTCTTTGACTGCCTGCTACATCTTGAAACGACCTCCCACGGCTGAGCTATCAATACCGATGCGGGCCGTAACTGGGCGGACCACAGTAGTGGATCAATCAGGCACCTGGGATACGCTGGACCTTATGTGGATCCCCACACCTGGTGTGCCACAGTGATGGCAACTGGAAACAGCCTCAAGCTGCTTGATCGAAGCTATTACTGCATGGAGATGTGACCAAACTCATCTGGCATCCCAACTCAACTTTCACAGTCCATAACCACACCAAATACGGTGGGAAACTACACTATACCAACACGCGAAAAATTAACGTTTACACTAAAAATGCACACAAACAAATCTGAATGAGTGTCTCACTTCCACGTAGAAGCATGTAAAGTAAACACACAAACGATCTGTTTGCCTTATGCTGCTAGTACAGCGGTCGGCTCCTGACCTGTTAAGGTGCTATTGGGCACTTTGCCGCTTTGATCTTGACATCTGGCAATTGCTATCAAGTTAGTACTGTCAACACTGTTGTCTTTGTAGTGCAGTGTAAATTACACAGTACTCTCTACACTACATTATACTAGAAAAATTTCATTTGAGGTAGTGATGAGTTGATTCACTGACCACTCTTACAAAATATTGGAAGAGAAATTAGCTTCGTTTACATGCCCTAACTATTCCAATAATAAATTTTATTTCGAACAAGCTTTCCTCAGTTCGACAACTGAGGAGGCCTTAGCATTCTGGTGCTGCTGGATTTTCCTAAAATTTCTGATATAAACTGGATTATTTTTTCAGTCCTTAAAGAAATATCTAACGGAAGATGGTAGCAATGAGATTATTTAAGGGCGAACCTGCACTGGTTACCGACTGTGATCTGAGTATAAGTGAGGTCTTGATTTCCGTTTGGTTCACTGTCTGGGTGGCACCCTGAGAGCCTGTCACATTGAACGTCCACACCTAACAGTCACAAAATATGAAAATAGAGGTTTGTAATTTGACTCAGTTCATTGGCATGACATGTTCATAGAACTGATGATACTTACGGTCGTCTTTTCCCTCAAATACTTAAATCTTAATGCTATTCTTCCCTGACAACACCCGTGCGATCCGCCTTCTTCCTGGTCCAGTGCCGCTGAGTAAACTTGCGTTATTCGTTTACTTCTCTGATATTACGTGGACTCAGATGGGAAGACCCCCTTTTCGCGTAATGATGTTGAGAAAGCTTAGAGATCAGACATTGGCGACAGACTTCAGAACGTTGCTGCTGTCACCAACATACAGGGTGACGGTAATTAAAATTCCAGTTTCAAAACGCTGAAGAAAGAGAACCACTGCACAGAACAACGCCAAATTTGAACAGCATGTAACTGAAGCAGGGAGAATAGTCATGGAACAAATTAAATTTGACTAACAAATGGCGGTGTAAGCGTCAGATTAAGCACGACAATAAAAAAAATGATACAGGGCTGTTCTTCAGTTTCGTCCGAGACGCCCAAAATGACAGTCTCTGTGAATGATTGAGCGCTACTGATGAAGCTCTTTCACAAGAACAATGGCTGTGCGCAGGTAGCCCCGCAGAAGTTCCAGACACTCTAGGACCTAGAGAAAATGGGAAATAGTCGAGGAGATTAGAGTTTAACGTCCCGTCGACAACGAAGTCATTAGAGACGGAGCACAAACTCGGTTTAGGGAAGGACTAGGAAGGAAATCGGCCGTGCCCTCTCAAAGGCATCATCCCAACATTTACCTGAAGCAATTTAGGGAAATGACGGAAAACCTTGATCAGGATTGTCTTGCGCGGATTTTAAACATCGTTCTCCCGAATGCGAATGTAGTCTGCTAACCACTGAGCCACCTCGCTAGGTCTCTAGAGAAAATGATTGCAAAAATCTAAAAGACAGGTTCTTTTGCAGTATGTAGATGAGGACGGAAAGCAGTTGATCAGACGTCTGCCGAAGTTGTGGCGACAACACTGAACAAGACTTCGATTGATGTGCAAACATACAGTGCACGGGGAATCGCCCAGACGTTGGACATTCTTGCGAGCACCGTTCATAAAATCCTACGACACATTTTGCACTGCTACCCATACAAAATCACCCATGTTGAGGAGTTGCTTGCTGCTGACCTGCCAGCAAGACAAACGTTCGCTCTGGATTTTCTTGTTGATATGGAATAGGACAATGAACGACCAAGGAACATTCTGTGCACAGACAGAGACCATTTACAAACTTCAAGGACATGTCAATATAGATGACTGCAGAACGTGAGCGACGGACCGTCCACACGCACATCAACCGGTACCACTTTGTTCTGCAAAGGTGACTGTGCGCTGCGGGTCGACGGCATCATTTATCCAAGCCCGTATTTTTTCGAGGGGATAAGTCCTGTGGGTTATGTTACATGTCATTCATAACCGCTATGAGAGTCTTTTGCGTACCAAAGTCATTCTAACCCTTCAACAATGTGTGGGTACAATCATTTTTATGCGAAATGGCGCTTCTTCATGCGTTGCACACCCAGTGAAGCGGCTGCTGCAGAGACAATGCATAATGCATTCTGAACGTGACTCCTGAGACATTCCAGTCTGTTGTGGAACATGCTGTTTCTCGATTTCAACTTGCGCCAGAAAACGGTGGCAATTAAAAACCGACGTCATTTAGCTTTGAATGTGGTTTTTGGCCGCCGGGCAATTAATAACCGATTTTTGCCACCCGATGTGGTCCGACCTTGCCGCTGTGGATGTGCTTACCTAACTAACAGTGCCGCAAATGTTGACTGCCGAACTTTCGCCGAGCAATGGATAGCACAGACTGTGCAATGCGCAACTCAAACCATAGATGTCGTATTGCGATTCATCTATAATTTGTAGCCAACTCCGTTTATGTTAATACGCTTACAGGCCCATTTGTTGGTAAAATTTTCATTAAATTTCATTATGTTCCATGATATTCCCACTGGATCAATAATGTTCAAATTCGACGTAATTCCTTCCACAGCATTTTACATGTCGTCTAAGGAACACGATTGAAGCACATACATAATCAGTTTCCCTCGTTCCATTTGTTTGGGGAATAGAAAATGGAACGACTAGACGTAATGCACCGCATTGTGGCATGTAGAGTATACGCGTAAATGTGGACATTAACGATTCCGGCTAAGGTGGTAGACCGTACGATTTCTGCAGTCTACTACGAAGTCCACAGTCAGGGGATCTTAAGGAAATGCATGTAGGGGAAAAAGACATCGTTACTAGCCGATTTCAGAACGAAATAGACTTCATGAATTACCAACACCGCTCAAGAATTGACTGCCATACGTAGCATTTCCTTTAACTAAGCTATAACTTTAGAACATGTTTTTTGCTCGCGTATCATGTCATTTCTGGAAACCCAGAATCTACTCTATAGGAATTAACATGGATTCCGGAAACAGCGATTGTGTGAGACCCAACTCGCTTTATTTGTTCATGAGTCCCAAAAAATATTAGATACAGGCTCCCAGGTAGATGTCATTTTCCTTGACTTCCGGAAGGCGTTCAATACAGATCCGCACTGTTGCCTGATAAACAAAGTAAGAGCCTACGGAATTTCAGACCAGCTGTGTGGCTGGATTGAAGAGTTTTTAGCAAACAGAACACAGCATGCTGTTCTCAATGGAGAGACGTCTACAGACGTTAAAGTTACTTCTGCCGTGCCACAGGGGAGTTTTATGGGACCTTTGCTTTTCACAATATATATAAATGACCTAGTAGATAGTGTCGCAAGTTCCATGTGGCTTTTCGCGGATGATGCTGTAGTATACAGAGAAGTTGCAGCATTAGAAAATTGCAGCGAAATGCAGGAAGATCTGCAGCGGATAGGCACTTGGTGCAGGGAGTAGCAACTGACCCTTAACATACACAAGTGTAATGTTTTGCGATTACATAGAAAGAAGGATCCTTTATTGTATGATTATATGATAGCGGAACAAACACTGGTAGCAGTTACATCTGTAAAATATCTGGGAATATGGGTACGGAACAATTTGAAGTGGAATGATCATATAAAATTAATTGTTGGTAAGGCGGGTGCCAGGTTGAGATTCATTTGGAGGTCCCTAGAAAATGTAGTCCATCAACAAAGGAGGTAGCTTTCAAAACACTCGTTCGACCTATACCTGAGTATTGCTCATCAGTGTGGGATCTGTACCAGGTCGGGTTGACAGTGGAGGTAGAGAAAATCCAAAGAAGAGCGGCTCGTTTCGTCACAGGGTTATTCGGAAAACGTGATAGCGTTACGGAGATGTTTAGCAAACGTAAGTGGCAGACTCTGCAAGAGAGGCGCTCTGCATCGCGGGGTAGCTTACTGTCCATGTTTCGAGAGGGTGTGTTTCTGGATGAGGTATTGAATATATTGCTCCCCCTACTTATACCTCCCGAGGAGATCACGAATGTAAAATTAGAGAGATTAGAGCGCTTATGGAGGCTTTCCAGCACTCGTTCTTCCCGCGAACCATATGCGCCTGGAAGAGGAAAGGGAGGTAATGACAGTGGCACGTAAAGTGCCCTCCGCCACACACCGTTGGGTGGCTTGCGGAGTATAAATGCAGATGTAGATAATCCACAACGTAGCTGTTACAAAACCGCTGTCAATAAAAACTTAATTATACTTTAATTTAAGATGTACGAGTCCCTTTGCAGTGAAGAAACGTAGTCCATTTTAAGGGAGTTTTTGATAAGATAGCGACAGTCCAGTATATTCCATATATTAATGATGAATGTTGACACCGAAATAGCGTCAACATAGTGAATGTTCATAATGAAGGAAATGTAAACCTGTATATAGGCTACACAGGAACCACTTTGCTCATGTTTATCATATTTTGAACGGGCCAGCTATATTCTACGCCTACTTTCACGTGAGACCTGCCATCCGCTGCAGAAAAAACAAACTGAAATGCGTAAGATTGTTAGGCTGGAACTGCGTTCTATGTTCTACAAGCAATGTATCCCTCACACTTCCACACGAATGACTCAGGATGGAAGGATTTAGATGTTTTTAAGTCACAGTTGGAATGTTAATTAGTGTTTACTTTCCTTTATATTTTAAAACACGTTGTTGAAGCTATTACATGGTCTTTCTTGTTATTATTCACTAATAAAAATTTCTCTGTACGAAAGCCTGTTCATACCGAAGAACTCAGAATTTCTAGTTAGTATCCCTAGCTATCAGGAGATGAAATATGAAACACAACAGTCATCATCAGTGAGAACCTTGATATCATCCACAAATTAATGAACAGTAATGTATCCAGAATAGAGGATCGTCACTTGTCAGTAAAGCTGGGATGGGAACAAGCGTTGAATCATTATTATTAGGAGAGTGGATTCACTTTCAGGAGAAACGGGTTTTTCTATCCAGATTTATATTTACCACTTTTTAATTAACATGAATATAATATTTCCACAAAGATAATTTGGAAAATTATAGGATGTGTTGCCTCAAAGAAAAGGAGCTGAAACATCCGTAGTACTTGACAGTGTGGAGCTAGAAACTGGCAGAAGAGGGTATAAAAACATATTTACAAGAGCAAGAAAGGTTCCTCTTAAAAATATAAACAAGTTGCCTCTATGAATTTTTGTGTCGGGAAGCAATTCCTGAAAGCATTTAGCTTATAGAGAGTTTAGCTTCATATGAATATGAAACTTGGACAATAAACAGTTCAGAATAAATTCCGGTGGGTAGATCATATAACTAATGAAGAAGTAAATCAAGTCTGCCTGGAGTGCACATCGGTCATCCCGCCGTCGCATTTCTTTGTGAACAGGCACAAGATTTAAGAAAATGCTAATGAACATTCCATCGAAAATGATGATTTTGTCTTGTACGTAAGCTGAATTTCAGATTCTCAGATTCGTGGAACATGTACAACGTGGGTACCGAACGATGTGCGAGTACTACGACTGGGATGAATACGTACACATTTACCGAAGAACACTAAAGATGTAACATCAAATTGACTGTAAATTAACACACGAATAAAATATACTTCAAAGATTATAACCAGAAAAGTTTTATCACAGACAAAGCTCTTGAACAGAATAATAATTTTACAATGTGAAATTGGTGTCTCATTATTTATGATTAACAGTAAATGAAAACAATCGGTACAATTCCATTCAGCAAGAAAATATCTGTCATGAAATAGAGATACTCTTCCTATTATTACCAGTTAACCTAGGAACATAGTTCCAATAACAAAGGATAATATTTAACTGCACCAGCTGACATGACTTAACTTCCTTAAGCCTTTCTCAGATGGAGCATTCCTAGTAGCTTCATTACAGATGGTGACAATATTCGGAATTGATCGTACATCATCGCCTTTGTGGTGCCCACCACATTCCCCGACACTTCCAACTGGACCGCGAGGTGAAAATCTGTGCTCCTCTTGCAGGAGGTCATAACGGCAGTTGCTATGCGTCTAACTCGCTTTCAAGACTCCACGGCCGCGGTGCCTGTGTTCCTGGCTGGGGCAGTGCAGGGAAAAAACAGGGAGAAATACAGGGGTTGGACAAAATTTGAAACACCGCCAGAGAAGCGTGCTTGAATATGAATGTCGATGTAGCCAAGTCTGTTCGTGGCGCCGTTGCATTTGACCACGAACGTCATTGCAAGTCATGGACAGAACAGTGTTCTCTGATAGTTGTGAGTACATCATGTCGCAGGTAAGTGGATTCGAGCGTGGGAGAATCATTGGTGCTCGTATGGTGCCAGCATCTGAAGTGTCTGCCGAGCGAGGTGCCGCAGTGGCTAGCACACTGGACTCGCATTCGGTAGGCCGACGGTTAAATCCCGCGTCTGGCCATTCTGATTTAGGTGTTCCGTGATTTCCTAAGTCGCTGCAGGCAAATGCTGGGATGGTTCCTTTAAAAGGCCACGGCCGACTTCCTTCCCCGTCCTTCCCTAATCCGATGACACCGATGACCTCGCTGTCTGGTCTCACCCCCCAAACAACCCAACCCAACTCGGAGTGTCTGGTGTTTCAGGAGGCAGAGTATCGAAGATGTCCACCGCATACAGGGAATGCGGTAAAACATCATCCGCTGAGTCATAATGCGACACACGGTCATTGAAGAGAATTCTCAGGAAAAACAGAGATCGAACAGCTGCAAAAGTCACTGCAGAATTAAATGTTGCACTTGCAAGCCCTCTCAGCACGGAAACAAGAGGTACTGACTTTCATAAAGTGGAAATTGTGAGCAATATGGAATTCCAAATCGACACATCATTGATACAAATTACCGTAACCAGGAAACGAAATCCTGAAGTCATAAAGCCTTAGCTGTTGTGCTATGGAAAAATGGAAATGAGCGTTCGGTGTCATTGGCCTGGAGATCCCTTGCGAGGCAGGTCCGGCCGCATTGGTGCAGGTCTTAGTACATTCGACGCCACATTGGGCGACCTGCGAGCCCGATGGGGATGAAATGTTGATGAAGACAAGACAACACCCAGTCGCTGAGCGGAGAAAATCTCCTACCCAGCCGGGAATCGAACCCGGACCCGCAGGACGGCAATCCTTCAGGCTTACCACTCAGCTATCTGGGCGGACGGTGCTATGGAAGAAACTCATGTGGTCGAATGAGTCTTGTTTCAAAGCGTTTCCCATTTCTGACTAAGTTTACGTGTGACGTACGCCGTCCCAAGTGTACGATGCGGGGTGGTTTCTGCCAGGAGTGAAACGTTCCTGGGTTTGGTGATTATTTGTGCAGTGATGTCATGGTATTCCATGGACCTCATGTTCTCCTTCAAGGTCTCCTTCCTTGCAAGGCTTTACGTGATCGTCTTCGCTGATCAGTTCCATCCCAATGTATGATATTTTTTTCTCAAATTTTTGGGCAGTGTTCCAAGATGACGCGGTCACTGCTCACCAGGTCACATCGTGCAGGACTGGTTTTGCGAACATGAGGATAAATTTTTACATCACAATATTCTATAGCCTTTGTGAGTTACTTTTGAGAAAAGGGTATGATCGTTATCTGCTTCCATCATCGTTACTTGAAGTTGCCACTATTTTTCCGGTAGAATGGTATAAGAGTCAATTGGAAAACGTACAGAACCTGTATTTATCCATTGCGAGACGACTGGAATCTGTTTTGAATCCCAAAAGTCTTCCTACACTTTATAGGGCATGGTGATGAGTCGTTTATGTGGCGTCCCCATATTTTTGTCCGCTCCTTGTATGTGTCGGGCAGTGTCGCTACACATAGCCGCTGCTGTAACTACCACAGAACAGTATTCGTATGCCGGGCTCCTGGAAGTTTGACTGTTGTTGTTGGCACCACTGGAATGGCGTCGTCACCATTACAGCACAGTGTTTATGTACTGGGTCCCTGGACGAGGAGTTACTGGTTGGTTATTGTTGTTGAGTCGGGTGTTGTTGTTTACGTTGTGCAGAAGAGGAGCCTCCGGTGCCGGTGGAGGCGCTGCTGTTGGCAGGGGTGCTGGTGGCACTGCTGCTGGTCGGTATCCCAGCCCTCCTACTGGCGCTGCGCATGCGCAGAGCGCGCTTGCGGGCTGCCGCCAGCCAGAAGGAGCCGCCCCCACAGACGCCAGCCACCGTCACCACCGAGGACAACCCTGACGTCATCCCCAATGAAGGAGGTGAGTGGAGCACTAATTTGTTAGATTGAAAATCTTAGTTACAAATAGCGCTGGGTGCTACCAAGTGCCATACGGGGAGGGAGGGTAAGGTGTGGAAATATCCACATTTGTAAGGTGTGCGATCATCGCGATTTGGCATGTGGCAACTACATGGAAACGTCTTGATCGCTAAAAACTTTATTAATTACGTGATTCGAGCAGTCATCATCAGATAAAATAGCTCAAGAAAGCTCATAAAAGTGAGCAATATAAGGAAACGTACAATGTCATGTGCCACAGTCGTTAGGCGTATTTGCAAAAGATGTTATTCTGAGACGTAGCATGCCAGCAGTCTGTCATACGACGTCTCAAAATAACGTCTTTTCTTGTACTGATCATTTGTCTGAGCTTTCCTAGGTACATATTATGTGACGATAATTACTGGAAACGCTTCATAAATAAAGTTTTTAGCGTTCAAGAGGTTTACACAGAATTTCTACGTGCCGTATCGACATTCTTTCTGTCTGAGCTGTTAAACTCAACGCTGTAGATTATTTTCTTCTGGGTTTGCTCCAGTTTCATTCCAACCATTTTTGCCAACGCGACACTTAGTGTATTATGTAGCGTGTGCCGGGTGATCTAAAAGTCAGTATAAATTTGAAAACTTAATAAACCAAGGAATAATGTAAGTAGAGAGGTAAAAATTGACATACAGACTTGGAATGACATTGGGTTTTATTAGAACAAAAGAAAGTGCGCAAAATGTCCGACAGATGGCGCTGGACAGCGAAACGTCAGCGACTGCGTATGACAATCGTGTATAAAAGGAGCTGCAACGAGAGAGAGAATCCTTCTGGGGGAATTGAAAATCAATAAAGGAAAAAAAAAAGAGAGAGAATCAGATGCGCCAGCATTCGCAGCATGTTGACATTACCTGAAAAGGTGCTTTTAGTGAGGCTGTATTATCAGAATCGGGAATGTGGTAGTTCAGCGTTACGATACTACCGCTATAGGAAGGGGTTCGAACGGGTAAAGGTCCGTTGACAAATGCAGCTGTGGCGAGAATGATTTCGAAGTTCGAATCTATGGGTTGTTTAGACGATGGACCCCGTAGTGGCCGACCGAGCACAAGACGTAATGCTGCTGAGACAGTCCAGGAAGAAATGGAGACTGTAGCGGGTTCGTCTATGCACGGGGAAGTCAGAGCTCGTGCAGTCGCACGTCGCACCTGCACTCCATACACTACTGTTTGATTGGCACTTAGGCGTACCCTCCGATGCTATCCGTACAAAATACACCGGCATCATGAACTGTTACCTGGCGATTTATCGAAGCGGAGGGCATTTGCGGCGTGGGCGTTTCAAAAGATGGCGGAAGATGACGATTGGTTGAGTAAAGTGTTGTGGACCGACGAAGCTCATTTCACGCTCCGAGGGTCTGTCAACGCCCACAACTGCAGAATTTGGGCTACCGAAAATCCTAGGGCGGCCGAAGTGGCCGTGCGGTTAAAGGCGCTGCAGTCTGGAACCGCAAGACCGCTACGGTCGCAGGTTCGAATCCTGCCTCGGACATGGATGTTTGTGATGTCCTTAGGTTAGTTAGGTTTAACTAGTTCTAAGTTCTAGGGGACTAATGACCTCAGCCGTTGAGTCCCATAGTGCTCAGAGCCATTTGAACCATTTGAAAATCCTAGAACTGTCCTGGAAACTCCATTACACGACGAGAAAGTCACGGTATGGTTTGGATTTACCACATCTACCGTTATCGGGCCTTTTTTCTTCGAGGAAATGCGTGATTCTGGTTTTGTAACTGCTACCGTAACGGGTGAGAGGTACGCCAATATGTTATAGAATATCTTCCCCGGCTTGGCTGATAAACACCTGCTGGAAAGTACGATGTTTATGCAAGATGGCTCAAAATTGGCTCAAATGGCTCTGAGCACTAAGGGACTTAACTGCTGAGATCATCAGTCCCCTAAAACTTAGAACTACTTTAACTTAACTAACCTAAGGACATCACACACATCCATGCCCGAGGCAGGATTTGTACCTGCGACCGTAGCGGTCGCGCGGGTCCAGACTGTAGCGCCTAGAACCACTTTGCCACACAGTCCGGCATGCAGGATGGCGCTCCATCCCATATTGCTAGACGCGTGAAAGATCTCTTGCGCGCGTCGTTTGGTGTTGATCGTGTGCTCAGCCGCCACTTCCGTCATGCTTGGCCTCCCAGGTTCCCAGAACTCAGTCCGTGCGATTATTGGCTTTGAGGTTACCTGAAGTCGCAAGTGTATCGTGATCGACCGACATCTCTAGGGATGCTGAAAGACAACATCCGACGCCAGTGCCTCACCATAATTCCGGACATGCTTTACAGTGCTGTTCACAACATTATTCCTCGACTACAGCTGTTGTTGACGAATGACGGGGGACCTATTGAGCGTTTCCTGTAACGAACATCATCTTTGCTTTGTCTTACTTTGTTATGCTAATTATTGCTATTCTGATCAAAAGAAGCGCCATCTGTCGGACATGATTTGAACTTCCGTATTTTTTCGGTTCTAATAAAACCCCATGTCATTCCAAGCACGTGTGTCAATTTGTACCTATCTATCTACATTATTCCGTGATTTATTCAGTTTTCAAATTTATACTGACTTTTTGATCACCCGGTACAACGGAAACGTAAAATTCACTCGACGAACAAATCCTATTTGTTACAAGCAGTGACATTTTGTGGAGTAAAGTAATTCATTCTCGGAACACGTTTTCCGCTGGTTTCAAAATGCTATCGTCGCTGCTATAAGTTTTACAGGACACCAAAATTTATAACCTGTTTCAGACATGACAAAATTTGAGGCATCGCACGTCACACGAAGTATATCGTTTTACAAGAAAAACTTAATTTGTCGTGTCTCATTTGTGAATTGACTGCATGAAAGTTCCATGCATTCTGAGTACGAATGTGTATAGTTACACACAATTACGTGTTGTTAAGGCTACATTGGACTGAAGCCTCAACATGTGTTCACGTAAGTGCTCTGAGGTTCATAAAGGATGCTTTATAGATTGGCAGTTCTGCCGAACATGGTAGGTTCTGTTTCTTGTCACAAAGCACAGGTTCGGATAATCATGTCAGATCTGTGGAAATGGTGTAATCTACACTACATTCTGATAGCCCACGAACCCCCCTCCAAAACAAACTAATTTGTTATTTAATTAAGAGGCCTAAGCTAAGCTCACTGACCATGCTGGCTAGTCCAACTCCACCTGCCCAAATTAGTAAGCGCGCTGGTGGACTCGAAGGTCCAACAAGATGACTGTCAACCATTCCAATCCACTCGTTCACGGAAAAAGCTTCTTGGTAAGATGTAGCAGTAATCGTGTGTCGGGACAAGTGGTCTAAAGATAAAGCGAGTGGGTGGAAAAGCAAAGGCCGTGGGATCAGACCCGGCCGGAACAGGAAATAATTCAGTCTGCGTCAAACATAATCTTCACCTCTCAGTAATTGGAAGACTCGCAAGGAACACCTCGTCTCTCCGAAGCCACGTTAAAGTGTAGGTACTCTTTCACTGGTAGAACTACTGCGGTGTGTTAGGACACGAAAGTCACCGATGTGGCGTCAAATTGAAAGATCTACACAAAGTTGCTGAGTGCTTAGTCACACGGAATTACTATTACAGCAGTCGGGTATTCCAGATGTGATTAATTCCATTGCTAAAATATCCGGTTTATGTAAAGGTGTCCTCACCTGAGGGCAATCTCCTGAGTTGATCGCAATATCATAATAACTTCTATGAAAAGCCGATTGCGAAAGTTTCATATAAGATTCGAAATCGGGCCATCGTAGCGTCTGTACACTCTGAAAGTGTTTAACTTCCAGGCTTTACGTGAGCGATACCCTCCACACTGGTACGTGATTTACACCTACAGCATTTGCCATTGCATGCAAACCGAAGTGCATCACTAAACCTCTGTCACAAGGATGAAAATATTTCCAGATCACGCCTACCGTCACTAACACCTGCAGGACACAAAATTCCTGTTTTTTGAAGGAGTGGATGAGATAAATCAACGCTACTGTCGTGCAGATGCCTTCTGTTAGCGTGCTTATGATCGTAGATGAAGAATACCGCCTGTCCCATTTACCCTCGTCTCGCCGTGACAGACCAGAATACAAAGCCTACTTACAATACAACTTAATCTGTTAGCAAAATGGCCCACCTTTTCTTGCCCTTGGTTTATGGGCAAGCGATCTACGCAACGAAGTGCCGTGTCAACATAAAGACCAAGTGAGTTTCCTTCACTGAAGCACAAGCTACTTATAAATTACTAAAAAATTCTCTTTAGCAGATGTCTCCCAATCTCTCCTCTTCGTTATTCGCACTATTCAGTCATACCCGCCTGTTCATACAGCTCAGGAAATTGATACAACTAGAATGTGCAAGTGGTGATCAATCCGTAACTCAGCCGACTGACTGGATTTTGTTGCCCAGCCGGTAGTCAATTACACGTATAGGCTTGTGTCAATTATCAGTGTTTATGCTCTGACACTTTGAGACCTTGCCACTATTTGGCAATTACACTGGTGATGATGACTAAGTAATAATCGAAATCTCAATCAGTTTCAGTAAATGATGTATTTGTCGACTGATTGCTGTTCTTTAAATCTAAATATTCAACGATCGCTGGACGCACAAGTATTTAATTGAGTCCACCTTGTGAGATAACAGCCTGTTTACTGAATCCGAATCTTCTCGAGAAACGTCGTCAATCAGAGATTTACTCTTTAAATGAGATCAGTGTCTTCTCTGATACGGCTCAATAGTCACATAACCACCGGAGATGTAAAGTAAATGAATAAACAAACAAGAAAGTTTGTTATAACAATGGTCTTTCACAACTGGAGCATATTTTCAGTTTCGAATATAGCTATAAATAAGTATCTAGTTAACATAAAGGGATGAATTACAGTCATTATCTGTATGTATTGTGTTTTGTTTTCATAATAACCATGGTGACTTAGCTGTCTATCGTATCGATGCATTAGTTTTTGTGTTTGCACTGCTTAAATTCTTCTCGCTTGTTGCCACGGTGCCCTACAGTACTTCATTAGAGGTGAAACTTCGACCGTACATTATTTCTTCATCTCTGGAGGAAGCAGAAGTCACTTGGGGCTTTATCCTGGCCTCCCAAGTGAACATTTATAAAGATTGTTGAGTTAATTGGGCAACACTACGATGTAGGCTAAGGACTTTCGCGCGTTCCAGGTGTTTCTGATAGACGCAGTCCTGCTACGTGACTTATATGCATCACTCTCCACGAAATGATAGTGACTATCGGGAGTAACGCTTTGCTGCTCCGTAATTTTAATGAACTGGTTAAAAAATAAATGTGTCCAGTGTTTCTTTCACCCATGAGATGACTCTGACACAATTACCGCTTCCTTGTAATAATCCAGTTATGTCTGTATCAGACTAAATTTCTTTACCAGACAGCAGACTTCAAATATACACCAGTAACAAAACCTCGCTTCCCCAGCCCCCCTCCCCCCTATAGCTTGCAGATTGCTTTTAGCGTTCTATAATATCAGAAAAGAAAATTATATCAGGATAACACTCAGCTTTATATACGTCGAAAAATCACACCAGAACTAAACGGTACAGTTTCCCCAAGAACAATACGGTGTCGTCCCCTCCCCTTCTACTAACCTCAGTACCTGCGTCTCTGCATCCAGCAACTGCTAAGAATTAGCTCGCTGGTATACTCTACCACAAAACGTCCGCCAAACTCACCACAACTCGGCCATATAAGCAACAATTATCCTTCTCTGTTATTACAGCAACGCTGCTGCTGTAGTATCAAGGGTGCCTAGGAGAAAATGATGTAGTCTGACTACGAAACGCAGTATCACCGATAACATTCCATGTGCAGATCCTACTGTTTTCCACAATGCTTAGTGAGTGACTTCTCCATCTTAAGAGATCGTAAAGCCCCAGAAATTTGAAATTTGCGAGACATTTTAGCTTCTTAGCCAGTATATTCAAAATACGGAACTAATTTGTCAGTTATGGGCATTCTCATCATTTCTGCACAATACAAACATAATAACAAAATCCTTTGGTGACCAGATTTGGCGAGCTAACGAGTCAGTAAGACATCACGGGAAAAGCAATTTATATTGAGTGGAGGTGAAGTATCAATCTCTCTCCCCCCCCCCCTCCCCCCTTACCTCTACAACTGCTGACAAATGGGGTATCACACCTCTCACTAACAACACCTCTCATGTACGTTGAGACATCTTCTGAACACCTCATTGAAGTTCGCACATGTGGCAGTGACTACAGAAGTCTGCCTAACCACCGTTAAAGCATGTAATGTTACTCTCCGAGCTGAGATATGGACTGAATAAAAACCCTGACAACGTAAAGTAACGACATGGGAAAGATAATTTGGAAGCTGTCACTTGCTTTAATTATAAATATATGATTGAGTGTCGCTGAATGTTGTATTTACATAAAGAAAAGGATTATCTTCTCAAAAACTTTCAAATCGTGAGCTAGACCCGTAAATTTTATATAGACATTAGTGAATTTACTCAGGGTACTTGTGTTGTCTATCCCTGGATTTACTTTCAGTACTCAAATTAAAACCAAATTAACTGATTTAATAAGACTGATCCTTAAATTACTGGTGTACCAAAACATCACCACAACAAAATAAAAACAATGAATAGCCGAGGCAGTATGAATGAGGACAGTGCCGTATTTTAGTAATCAAAATTATGACAAGTTTTATTGATGCCGTTGTAACTTCAACAAGCTGATAAATCTTACACAAAAATGATAAACACAAATCAGAAAAAGGATGGTGTTTGATTTTCAAATAATGCATTGGGGACAAGCTATACAAATTCCCCCCTGAGTTAATTCCTTTTACAACGCAATGTGATTTGTTTACATTAATCCTCTGTGAGGCCCAATCCATTGAATTACGACCAAGTATATCACAAATTACGGTTCACCTGCGAACAGGAGCTGTGGATATCATTCAACAAGCCTACGCCAGTGCAGTAGTGTTTAACCCTTTCACTTTGATTCAGGGTGCAGCAGAAAACGGTGCACTGTGAGTAAGGAGTGGCGTGCTGTGGCAGCTGTAATTTTCTGATGCGTGCACAAAAAATTTTCAAACTACTGATTATCAGAACGCAGGAAACTTCCCTATCAGAGCCCTGAAATCCCTGCAGATTTAGGTGTGGGGTGGATCAGTGCCAGATACACCCGTTTGCTGGTCTGGTCAAATCAATTTGACTAACAGACACGACCGTGCGTGGTGGAATTGTCAAACTAAGACGGTTGACTCAGGACGATTAAATTCAACTTAGTGACATACAATATGTCGAAGACGATTTGGAGTTCCGCTGTCAGTACAGTTGGAAGCAGACAATGGCTGTTAGTCCACCAAAAGATACAGACCACAAGTCTCACTCATTAGGGAAAGACCTGAGGTTCCCCACCAGCGGAGGACCAGAAGATGTGAAAGGCAAATAATCATAACCACTTTCCACCAAACCTCAGTACGGGAGCCTAATTAGCAAAAATGAAACCACCCCTACATTGCACAAATACATAGTACTATCCTCTACTCATTGAATCTCCCCTCTTGATTGTCCTGTTGGCCTGGTAGCCAATACAGACACAGCACCAGGGTTCTCACGCTGGAGGAGCAAGCGTCCACTTAGCATATCCTGAGAGGAGACAATCAGTGACCCAGATCTCTCTTGTCTGAAACAAGACTTTAGACTATTTAGGCGTCGTTCTCACAATGAGCATGACCGTGTTTTGGCAGAAAATAAATCTACCTAGGACGGACCACAGTTCCTCATTTACGGAGATATATAATCCTTCAAAGATGACCGTTTCCAGTTTCTGAAAGAAGGATATTAATCTTCCCAGACAGTCGTGCCAATGAAATATTTATGTTTTTGTTGCTCGCAAAGAGAAACTGGCGACTCCGTGGCATCAGGGTAGTAACCCTCTTGTCTCCACTAAACACGTGCAACAGCCTTCTATCCGTATCGTTCCAGGTTCCAACATAAGAAAGCGTGGAGTTCTACGATCTTCCCACCATTTGCACAAAGGCTTAGTTTACAGCAGTCTTTCCTAAATGGTTCCTTCACCCACTTTCCGCCAAGTGGCTACCATCGTGACAGAATGCCATCTGGCCCAGGCAAAAAGTTTTGCGAACCAGCGCCCCCTTGTCCGACTCTAAGTGAATGTGCAACGCCCAGAAGTCCCTCTGTAGGTATGAACCACTGAGTGCTGCTTCCCAGAATCACTCACACAGCCTGGTCACTGCACTCAGAGTTTATGGTCGCCAATTCATCTCTCTGCCTGTTCTCCCTGACCTCTGCTATGGCCCCTGAGGTACAAGTTCTCTACAGGTTATACACACAGTTACAAGAACGTTCCGCCCGCAATTTCCTCTTGTAAAAAAGTCACAAACCACACATACCAAATATAGTACTGGGGAACATCGAGATCATGACATAAACTATGAACGTTTATCTGACTGACAATGTTGTTAAGGTGAAAGGGTGGCGTGTTGCCTCTCAACTTTGCAACCTGACGAAAGTGTAACTCATATCTTAATTTGAACGTTTATTCACAAAATAGCATTATACGCCGCAATATTGACTGTTGTCTGCGATGAGCAGAAGATTTGTGACTTTCTGAAACGTAGAACTACGAGACATTTTTACGACGTGGCTCCTCAGAAGGGATATGAAAGGTGCAATTTAGTAGCGCCAAACTTGTCAATCCTGTCACCATGGTAATTATCTTAAAAAGTAATTCCTTCACGTACATATAGCTGTACATAATGCTTTATTTTATACGTACCTCAATTTTCAGTAAAATCGGAGACTGAAAAAGTAAAGCCCTTTTATACACCGCAGTTATTGCAATGAACAGATCGAAACTAAGACGTGCAGTATTTCGTCGTCCTAATTATTTTAACGGCATCCATCTAACGTCACCGATAATGTACTAGGAGAGCCGGCCGATGTGGCCGAGCGGTTCTAGGCGCTTCAGTCTGGAACCGCACGACCGCTACGGTCGCAGGTTCGCATCCTGCCTCGGGCATGGATGTGTGTGATGTCCTTAGGTTAGTTAGTTTTGAGTAGTTCTAAGTTCTAGGGGACTGATGACCTCAGATGTTAAGTCCCATAGTGCTCAGAGCCATTTGAACCATTTTTTGTACTAGGAGAAGTGCGATAGCAAACTGAGTAACTTGTTACAGTTGGCATGATGCGAAGTCTGTTACACGCTTATTTAAGATAAGTTCTTATTCCTATGGGTATTCTCGTATTTTTGCACCAAATCCTGAAACAACAGACTTAAGTTACAGCTGCGCACTGCGTTGCTGTTGCAGACGTGAGCGCAGGGCACCTGGGCCTGCTGAAGCACCCCCTGCCCGCGGACACGAGGCAGCTGGTCAGCGACTCACCCACCCCTACGCCGACGCCGCCCTCCGTCGTTTACCCTACGACGGTCGCTGCAGCCACTCATGCCTCCGTAAGTGCTGTCGCTGCTAGCCCTAACGAAACAGTAAGCATTCACAGGAGAAGCAGTGGTGTACTTAGATTTTCAAAGCGCCTTCGCAAGCATACGCTACAAATGAATAACGTCTGGTGATGATTACTCGACAGTGACTAATGAATATCTACATCTAAGATGGAGGATAATTAAAATTTAACATGTGGACAAAAACTGAAAAGTCTGATAGGAAACTGGTTAAACGGTGATATCATAGGCTCTTGTGGAACTAAAAGGTAACTATGAAATCCATGTAAGCTGTCAGATAACTTATCAGCAAGAAATCTCTTATATACAGAGTGGTTCATTCATCGTGACCGGGCCAAATATCTCACGAAACAAGCGACAGACGAAAAAAACTACAAAGAACGAAACTTGTCTAGCTTGAAGGGGGAAACCAGATGGCACTATTATTGGCCCGCTAGATGGCGCTGCCATAGGTCAAACGGATATCAACTGCGTTTTAAAAAAATAGAAACCTCCATTTTTATTACATATTCGTGAAGTACGTAAAGAAATACGAATGTTTTAGTTGGACCACTTGTTTCGCTTTGTGTTAGATGCCGTTGTAATAGTCACAAACATATGGCTCACAATTTTAGGCGAACAGGTAGGTTTTTTAAATTAAAATACAGAACGTAGGTAAGTTGTACATTTTATTTCGGTTGTTCCAATGTAATACATGTACCTTTGTGAACTTATCATTTCTGAGAACGCATGCTGTTACAGCGCGATTACCTGTAAATACCACACTAATGCAATAAATGCTCAAAATGATGTACGTCAACCTCAATGCATTTGGCAATACGTGTAACGAAATTCCTCTCAACAGCGAGTAGTTCGCCTTCCTTAATGTTTGCACGTGCATTGGCAATTCGCTGACGCATGTTGTCAGGCGTTGTCGGTGGATCATGATTGGAAATATCCTTCAACTTTCCCCACAGAAACAAATACGGGGACGTCATATCAGGTGAACGTGCGGGTCATGGTATGGTGCTTCGACGACCAGTCCAGCTGTCATGAAATATGCTATTCAATACCGCTTCAACCGCATGCGAGCTATGTGCCAAACATTGATTATCCATCATGTTGGAAGTACATCGCCATTCTGTCATGTAGTGCAACATCTTGCAGTAAAATCGGTAGAACATTACGTAGGAAATCAGCATACATTGCACCATTTATGTTATATCCTAGCCAGTAATCCCATCCTCGTCGCCAGTTTTGTGGCGGAGTTCGTAGCGACAAGCAATTCGCTGTAGAAACAGCTTACGAAGTCACCGCCACACTTTTAATAGCGGGCCGACCGGTCCGCTGGAACAGTGAACAGAAAGATGAAAACCCAAACACTCTGATTAAATAAAAGTCGGTACTTATCTTTATTAACGAAGATACAGCAACACAGTAGTGAACTCCGTGTCTACAGAAATCTGTCTAGTTCGAGTCGGAGCGGCTAGGTCAGCGTCGGCTGACGACAAACAACAACTCTGCTGCGATGAACACACAACTGACTAGCAAGTACACAATTCGGTGGCGAGTATACAACTGAGCGGCGAATACAGAACTGTCCTAGCGCTCGCGACTCCAGCGCTTAAGAAGCCAGAAGCCACCGGTGGCGCGCGCAGACTTGCGGCGATTTCCTGTCTCGCTGGCGCTGCTTATGTGGACGGTGTCCGGACTTTGATGCTACCAACCTTTTGGCAGCGGGCTCGGGTGGCATTACTGGCTAGGATATAACAATTTAGATTGGCATCGATAAAATGAGGGCCAATTATCCTTCTTCCCATAATGCCGCACCATTCATTAACCCGTCAAGGTTGCTGATGTTCCACTTGTCGCAGCCATCGTGGATTTTCCGTTGCCGAATAGTGCATATCATACCGGTTTACGTTATCGCTGTCGGTGAATGACGCTTCGTCGCTAAATAGAACGCGTGCAAAAAATCTGTCATCGTCCCATAATTTCTCTTGTGCTCAGTGGCAGAACTGTACATGACGTTCAAAGTCGTCTCCAAGCAATTCCTGGTGCCTAGAAATATGGTACGGGTGCAATCGATGTTGATGTAGCATTCTCATGTTTTTGAGGTTTCCGATCTCGTGCAATTTGTCTGCTAATTATGTGTGGATTAGGCGTGACAGCAGATAAAACACCTACATGGGAATCATAATTTGTTGCAGGTCGTGGTTGACGTTTCACATGTGGCGGAACACTTCCTGTTTCCTTAAATAACGTAACCATCCAGCGAACGTTCCGGACACTTGGATGATGTCGTTCAGGATACCGAGCAGCATACATAGCACACGCCCGTAGGGCATTTTTTTCCCAATAGCCATACGTCAACACGATATGGACCTTTTCCGCAATTGGTAAACGGTCCAATTTAACACGGATAATGTATCACGAAACAAATACCGGAATATTACGTGATACCACGTATTTATACGTTTGTGACTATTACAGCGCCATCTATCACAAAGCGAAAAAAGTGGTCCAACTAAAACGTTCATATTTCTTTACGTACTACACGAATATGTAATAAAAATGTGGGTTCCTATTTAAAAAAGTGCAGTTGATATCCATTGAACCAATAGCATCGCCATCTAGCGGTCCAACCATAGTGCCATCTGATTTCCCCCTTCATGCTTGACGAGTATCGTTCTTTGTAGTTTTTTCGTTTGATGCTTATTTCGTGAGATATTTGGCCCGGTCACTATCAATGGACCACCTTGTATAGAGAAGTTGATTGTTGAGCGTCTACAGGTAAAAAATGGATTTTTTCTGCTTCGGAACATCATCACTTTACATGGTTGAAATGGTAGAGACGTAAATACACTGCCCAACAATATTAAAGAATCATTTTTCGAACCCCGCTAATTATCTCCCATTCCAACGCATACGACTGAAATTTGACTCAAAGGTGCCTAGAAACTTCTTCTGTAACACTGCAATTTAGGTTGGGTTCTACGACGTCAACGTCGGTCTAGGCAGCGCTTCATACATAAAGGTGTCGAGAAAAGGCCACAGCCCAGTTCAAGTAACCTGTAAGGTGGATTAGTGATTTCATATTGGCACCAAATTTCATCATAATACTGCTCTACGCCACCATGAATGTTTTACCGAATGGGAACGCCGTCATAGTCCCTCCCACCCACATTTCACCCTTACTTTTGACGCCTCTGCGCGGGATGTCAAAACCGCGACATTCAACATTGAAAGCACACGGATATATTGCAGTGGCGGAGAAAAACATTTCAGGCTAACTGCTATTCAGAACCGACACGAAAAGAGCTCGGAGA
The DNA here is from genome assembly GCF_023864345.2 of Schistocerca serialis cubense. NCBI lineage: Eukaryota > Metazoa > Arthropoda > Insecta > Orthoptera > Acrididae > Schistocerca > Schistocerca serialis. Next base: position 965,485,459 of record NC_064638.1, read on the forward strand.
GTAGCACAAAGGGCATCAAAGAAACTAACCTTTCCCCTTCGGCTTTGATTCCCACCCATTTCGTGGGTGATAACGACAGTTCACAATGCGATAAGCAGCAGGATGACGTTCTTGATGACGTTCAACGCTGATGCCAGCCCCTGAGTGCTGCAACCCTACTCTAAGGACATCGTGGGGCTGCTACCCCACTGAACTTGATCTGATCTCTTTGGAGTGTAGTTGCTCCGGTATACAGGATGAAGTCTCCAGGGACCATTGAAAACCATTCGACAGGATCTGAATTTCGCGTCCTCCTGCGGCGTATCACAGGGCCGGAGTGGGATTGCAATATCAACATGATTGTGAATAAAACGGCAAAGAGTCCCTAAGTCATTCTAAGGTTCCCCCAGTTCGGCAACGCTCTCGGTGTCACCACGCACCTTTGCTGAGCACACTGCAAATGTACCTTCAGAAACTCATAAGAAAACAGCTTGTTTAGAACGCTGCGTGACGCTGCTCTGACTTCCATCGTAATGCGTCAAAAGAACGAGCGAAATGTACGTAATACGGGCTGTGATGAACTTCCCATCGAGTGAGTCTTACAGGTCACTTGAACTTCTGAGCTATGGCCTTTCTAGCGCGTGTCCACACCTTGGTGTTTGTAGCGTTGCTAAGCCCTTGAGCGCACTGCAGGCGTTACACAGAAAACTTCTGGGCACCTTTAAATCAAAATTTAAAACTGTACGTTGGAATGGGAGGCAGATACGAGGGTTCGAGAAAGTGAGGCTTTAATTTGGTCATGCAGTGTATTTGAGAAAGTCATGTAGCTGGTTAACCAGTATTGAAGCGTATAGACACATTATAAAACTTTTTTCACAGTTGACATCACAAAATAATTGATTTAAATACGTACGGCGAGTGAATGAATTTGAAGTAGAGTATGACAATATCAGTTGGCAGAGATGTTTTGACTCGAAGGTTTAACTGATATATAAATGTACCTAAATATGGACAATTACTAACTGAAATCGGTAATTTCCACCACGTCCTATCTGCATTATCTGAATTCCTCAGAGATTATTACAGAACGCTTTGCGAATAGCACACCTAGGTGGAAGGGCATCGCGGAGTAGAGCCTGAGAGAAGCAGCGGGGACCACGTAATTTTACTTAATATCTTTCTCCATTGAATAGTCTGACAACGTAGCGGGCGAAGTAGTATACAGATCCCAACATATAAAGAGAGCAACTAGTGACGGGATGACATTGGAGGTTTTTCTGTGACGAACACACATCCCACGAAGGGTTGCTGCCTTTCAGTGCATGTCCCATGGCACACGCTTTTGTGATAAGTGTTTTTCGTTAGTGATATTTTTGTTTCTCGAGCTATAGCTTGATGCGTGCATATTTCATTTCGAATGTAATGTAACAGAAGGAATGACAGACCCTAGATCTGCAGCAGCCGTCAATCGCGACATAACCGAAATTCACACCTTTCTTAAACTTGTGTCCTTAATTACAAGTTAAAATATGCTCTATCTCACATAAATCCCAATAAAACTCCATCTCCCATGAAGTATTAAAATAAATTCATAGAACCGCACATCCCATATTATTTTCATCTCACCTTGACTTCTCATATCCTGCTGAAAATATTCCAGCTACCTTTGGGTCACGTACATCTCTTATATTCCTTACATATCCTTTTCTCAGAAAGCTCTGCATCATAAAAACTTTATGAAAGAGAAAAGAACCAGAAAATTAAAAATAAAACAGTGACATCTGCTTTCCTTGGCGGTATAAATATAAATCCATTAGAATGTTACATACCACGATAATTCTTACGATGCGTTTTGTTAGCATCTCAGCCTTTCGACATATGAACATTGTACTTTGGTGATACCTCTACTTAAGAAAAGATTCTACGTAAAAGCGTTGTATTAAATCCTTGAGAAATGTGCAATAGAATTCGGATTTCTGAAACTGGGATCCCTTGCCAACAGTTCTATCCATTATTCTCTACAACTGGTACTTTAACAACAAAATTGGTGTTATTATATCATCACGTCATTTTGTACTCGTGTTATTGATCAGTACTTCGGTGGGTGTTAGAAACTTACTTCAAAATGGTAGGCGAAACTCAGTGGAGATAGCAACAGTAGCTGAAACATTGACAAATATTACAAGACGCTGTCAAACACCAAGTTCGGTTTTACAGAAATGTCTTTGAAACACAAGCACACATGCCTGTAACAAGAACTTCGTTGAGAATGAATCTCACTTTATGCTTCGATTAGTCGTGGTGATGCCGAGCATACAAATTTTTCATAATTTCTCTTATAATACGGCAGTTCCTGCGTATCACAGTAAGAAATATTGCGTTTCAGAGGATGACTGCACGAAAACTACAGTACATACAGAAAATTTACACGTATCAGCGGACAGAGCATTTCTCCAAGTTTTTAACTCACATTGTGGGTGCTCAACAAGGTCACTGTTTGTGATGCGGCAAACGTCAATATGTGCACGCAATTCACTGAAGCCGCAGTTGCTACTACCGCTGCTGCTCTCTGGGAAGACGCTATGGAAGAGTCCCGCTTTGGAAATCTCGGCACTCGTTGTCTGGCTGCAGGCCCAGAATAATTGGATACAGCAGTACGGAGCGGACGATTTCTCAACATGTTCTGGCACGTCTTCCCCGTAGTGGTCGTTCTATCAGCTACGCCTCATCCGTGGCGCGTATCATCAATAAAGACTCAGAGAAATGCTCTGTCCACTGTGTGTCTTGTAATTTGGTTGCAGGTGCCTTCTGAAACATAGGAGATGCTTATCAATAACCCTGTGAATCTTTTCATTGATTACTAGAAAGCTTGTGATTTAAATAAACTTTGTCATACAGGCTAAGTAACTGGTGGGAAACTCTTGATTGGGATTACAGAGCCTTGTATGCTTCCTAAGTTGTAGAAATTCAAAAGTTGTAAGTCCTCCTCGGATCAGTCAGAAATTCTACACATATCCCTTGGAATCAAAGGAGGCACTACGGGGGTCGATTGCAAGTCCGTAAATTACCTAGAGTGAAAGCTGGAGGTCTGTGACAGATAAGTGGCCTATCAAATGTCGCTCAGATACGTTTGAAGGAAGAAATGTCAGGCACCTTCGGGCTACAAGTAGCCGTCTACTACCCTGCTGACGTGAAACATTGGAAGTGCCCATATGACTGGCACAACCTCGGACTAAAATATATCTGTCGTTGCAGCTGCTGTTCTCATTAACCTCAATACAAAGAAGTGAGGTTGCATGTGGCAGCCAACAAGAGTGCAATAGCGCCTAAACAATCATGCTTTTATTTGATTTGCTGCTAAACCTCAAGGATGAGATCCTGGCAGCCCTTTGCACATATACAGTTATCACTGTAGGCCAGATTCAAGCAGTCTTTCAGAGATAATGTCATCGTGCCCATTCCTGTCTGGGACATTACTGGTCTTAGCCTTCAGTTCTGCCTGTAGCAGAAAATAGCGAACTGTCTTCGTTGACAGATTTGTACATTTGTAGCATCGAACCAACAGTACAAATAAGTACTGGGTCAAGAGCAGCTCCAACCCAGGTTGCATTGTTGCCAAATATATTCAAGACGGCGGATCCAAGATGTTGGTGAGAGATGTGGCAACATCGCAATGCCGTCATGGAGGGATATTCAAAAATTGGAGGGAAGGTAGGTCAATTGAGCTACCTTCACTAACCTAACACGTTCCCCACCCGTCAACTTCCCCCTCCCCTCTCCCTCAAAATGGCGGGAAGTTTAAATTTTGGCAGAAAAAAGGTCAATTGGGCTTTCTAAACTAACCTGAGAAAATGGCAGAAAAAATGGTCACTTGGGTTACCTGCACTCATCTCATTCGTTTGACCACCACCTCTTCCTTGGAATTAGCAAGAAAGTGACTCAACCTGGGTCCAGTAGCTGGATAGTATGGACATAAGTCTTTAATTTGCAAGCAGTCTTTATTTAAATAACTTGAGGCAGTAGCTCCATCGATACTCTTCACAATGAGGTACGGAGTCCAACTGACCTAGTACTCAGTAATGCCACCAGAGAGTGCTGTCGTCCCATGGCGGTCAATGTCTAGCTTCTGGAGAGGGGAAGGAGTGTACTTTATTTATTTTGGAACAATTTATTTAGGGACGGATTTCACATAGTTCATTTATTACACAAACAAAACACTCGCCCTAGCGTGCTTGGAGTCACAATAAACAGCCTAAAGACCAGCAAACTACTCGTAAATTATCGAAATAATGCAGCCCGTTGATGGTACATTGATGTACAGACAAGGAGTCAACTCGAAATTTACCGAAATAATGAATTGCAGACCCAACAGACCTGCAAACTACACGTAAATCACCGAAAAATGCATGTAAAACGCTCTGCAGACATGCTCACTAATTATAAACTGTCGAAATATTGTTGTTGTTGTTGTTGTGGTCTTCAGTCCAGAGACTGGTTTGATGCAGCTCTCCATGCTACTCTATCCTGTGCAAGCTTCTTCATCTCCCAGTACTTACTGCAACCTACATCCTTCTGAATTTGCTTATTGTATTCATCTCTTGGTCTCCAACTACGATTTTTACCCTCGACGCTGCGCTCCAATGCTAAATTGGTGATTCCTTGATGCCTCACAACATGTCCTACCAACCGATCCCTACTTCCAGTCAGGTTGTGCCACAAATTTCTCTTCTCTCCAATTCTATTCAATACCTCCTCATTAGTTATGTGATCTACCCATGTAACATTCAGCATTCTTCTGTAGCACCACCTTTCGAAAGCTTCTATTCTCTTCTTGTCTGAAGTATTTATCGTTCGCATTACACTTTCATAGATGGTTACATTCCATACAAATATCTTCAGAAATGAATTCCTGACTCTGAAATCTATACTCGATGTTAACAAACTTCTCTTCTTCAGAAACACTTTCCTTGCCATTGCCAGTCTACATTTTATATCATCTCTTCTTCGACCATCATGAGTTATTTTGCTCCCTAAATAGCAAAACTAATTTCCTACTTTATGCATCGCATTACCTGACCTAATTCCCGCAGCATCACGCGACTTAATTCGACTCCATTCCATTAGCCTGATTTTGCTTTTGTTGATGTTCATCTTATATCCTCCATTCAAGACACTGTCCACTCCGATCAGCTGCTCTTCCAGGTCCATTGCTGTCTCTGACAAAATTACAATGTCATCAGCAAACATGAAAGTTATTATTTGTTCTCCATGGATTTTAATTCCTCACCTAATTTTTCTTTTGTTTCCTTTACTGCTTGGTGAATACGCAGCTTGTCTACTGCTGGGGTCTTGATATGGTACTGTGTGAAGAGTTTGACAGAGCATGGAAAGACCTAAGACTTTCCATGCTCTGTCAAACTCTTCACACAGTACCATATCTCTCATTTCATCTTCATCTATGTACTCTTCCATTTCTATAATATTGTCCTCAAGAACATCGCCCTTGTGTAGAACCTCTGTATACTCCTTCCACCTTTCTTCTTTCCCTTCTTTGCTTAGAACTGGATTTCCACCTGAGCTCTTGATATTCATGTACGTGGTTCTCTTTTCACCAAAGGTCTCTTTAATTTTCCTGTAGGCAGTATATACCTTACCCCTAGTGATATGCGCCTCACCATCCTTACATTTGTCCTCTAGCCATATCTGCTTAGCAATTTTGAACTTCCTGTCGATCTCATTTTTTGAGAGGTTTGTATTCCTTTTTGCCTGCTTCATTTACTGCATTTTTGTATTTTCTCCTTTCATCAATTAAATCCAATATCTCTTTTGTTACCCAAGGATTTCTACTAGCCCTCGTCTATTTACCTACTTGATCCACTGCTACCTTCACTATTTCATCTCTCAAATCTACCCATTCTTCTTCTACTGTATTTCTTTCTCCTATTCTTGTCAATCCTTCCATAATTATCTCTATAAAGCTCTCTACAACCTCTTGTTCTTTCAGTTTATCCATGTCCCATCTCCTCAAATTCTCACCTTTTTGCAGTTTCTTCACTTTTAATCTACAGTTCATAACCAATAGATTGTGGCCGGAGTCCACACATGCCCCTGTAAATGTCTTGCAGTTTAAAACCTGGTTCCTGAATCTCTGTCTTACCATTATTTATCTATCTGAGCCCTTCCAGTTTCTCCAGGCTTCTTCCATGTATTCAATCTTCTTCCACGAATCTTGTACCAAGTGTTAGCTATGATTAAGTTATGCTCTGTACAAAGTTCTACCAGGTGGCTTCCTCTTTCATTCCTTACTCCCATTATACATTAACCTACTACGTTTCCTTCTCTTCCTTTTCCTACTATCGAGTTCCAGTCACCCAACACTATTAAATGTTCGTCTCCCTTCACTATCTGAACAATTTCTTTTATCTCGTCATACATTTCATCAATCTCTTCGTCATCTGCGGAGCTAGTTGGCATATAAACTTGTACTACCGTAGTAGGTGTGGGCTTCGTATCTATCGTGGCCACAATAAGCGTTCACTATGCTGTTTGTAGTAGCTTACCCGCATTCCTATCTTCCTATTCATTATTAAAGTTACTCCTGAATTACCCCTATTTTATTTTGTATTTATAAGCCTGTATTCACCTGACCAGAAGCCTTGTTCCTCCTGCCACCGAACGTCACTAATTCCCACTATATCTAACTTTAAACTATCCATTTCCCTTTTCAAATTTTCTACCCTACCTGCCCGATTAAGGAATCTGACATTCCACGCTCCAATCCGTAGAACGCCAGTTTTCTTTGTCCTGATAATAACGTCCTGCTGAGTAGACCCCACCTGGAGACCCAAATGGGGGACTATTTTACCTCCAAAATACTTTACCGAAGAGGATACCATCATCATTTAACCATACAGTAAAGATGCATGCACTTGGGAAATATTGTGGCTGTAGTTTCCTCTTGCTTTTAGCTGTTTGCAGTACCAGCACAGAGAGGCCGTTCTGGTTAGTGTTACAAGGCCAGATCAATCAATCATCCAGACTGTGGCCCCTGCAAGTACTGAAAAGGCTGCTGCCCCTCTTCAGGAACCACGCATTTGTCTGGCCTCTCAACACATACCCCTCCATTGTGGTTGCACCTACAGTATGGCTATCTGTATCGCTGAGGCATGCAAGCCTTCCCACCAACAGCAAGGTCCATTGTTTATTGGGAGGAGGGGATAATGTATACAATTAATTTGGGGAGGGATTTCAATAGTTTATTTATTACAGTGATACAAAACACTAACCCGGGAGTGCTCGAGTCACAGTAAATAGTATACAGACCAGCAAATTACTTGTAAATCACCAAAATAATACAGTACACTGATGTACAGAGACGCAAGAAACTCGTAAATTGTCAAAATAATCCATGTAAAGGGATCTGAAAAAATCGTTCGTTAATCGGTGACTGTAGAAATAATGCACTGCACATTCTGCACAACTGTTGACAAAATAATGCAACAGACACATAAGCAGCTCGTAAATTGTCAAAAGATGGTGCATCCGTAATGCTGTGCAAACACGGTACAATGATTAAACAGCCGAAAATAATGCAGTGCATAAACAATCATTGCACATAAAAAATGTTATCGAACTATCATTAGCTGTAACGTATCAGCGAATTGCCCCCCTACAAAACTCCAAGATGGTATGCTGGATGATGCACTCATGCTCAACCCATACACGAGATGCCTCTGGATTGCATGCTCATGTTTACTGTTGCTGGCATGATGCCTCTGTCTGCAGTCCAGCAGAGACCTTATTGCCGAGCGATTCCCCATTGCAGTCGCAGATGAAAGGTTGTTAGTGTTTCTCAGTGTTCTAGTGATGTCACATGGCTATGTAAATATGAGCCAAGTCTACCTCTCGGAAATTGTAAAGTGCCACAGAAATAGTGACGGTCTGTTTTGTAGGAGCTTTCGTGAAGTCTCAGCTTGTCTGCATGGAAGGTCTTGTCCTAACTGACCCTGTTTTCCGAAAATAGCCTAGAATAACGCCGAATGCATTCCTCCTGATGGTCCTAACGTGGCTTCCCGACCATCACATGTTACCGTTCCTGGAAATCGTTAAGACCTGCTTTCACATAAAATTTTCTGAAATGTGAACGTTCTCACTGCTATGAGGAGGCTCCTATGTCCCAACGCAAATGATGCCTTGCGAATGAATGGGGCATTCTGATCAGCTCGTTGAGACCAGTAGGAGGAATGCATTCGGCGGTGTTCCAGGCAATTTTTGTAAACAGGTTCTGTTAGGACAAGAATTTCCATGCAGAGAAACTGAGATATCACGAAAGCTCCTACAAAACCGACCATTAACTATTTCTGAGGCACGCTATGATTTCCGAAAGGTAGACTTGGCTCTTATTTACATAGTCATTTGACATCAGTAGAACACTGAGAAATTTTAGTTGCGCTAGCGACTATGAATCGTTATACGAACATTTAGCGGCGATGTGTCAGCCACGCTGAGCAGGTAAACATGCTCACAGCTAGACGCATCTCGAATGTCCCGTTAGGATCCCTATGAACAATGCACCCTGTGCTATTCTGGGAAGGATTGCAACAGATTTCTCTAGTGCATTTAGAGAGAGAGACTTGGCTGTCATTTACATAGACCTGTGATGTCAGTACAACACTGACAACCTTTTACCTGCACCTATGATGGTGAGTCGCTCAGCAATTATGTCTTCGTTGGACTGCAGACAGAGAGGCGTCGCCCCAGCAACAATAATCACATGTATGCAGGCCAGAGGCATCTTGCATGTGGGACCGCACCATCCATTGTGCACACCTTAGAGTTCCGTAGGGAGCCAGTTTGCAGTTACGTCGCAGATGACGATAGTTCAAAAGCGTTTTTTACGTGTAGTGAGTGTTTGTGCTCTGCATTATTTTCGTCTGTTTAAGCGTTGTGAGTGTGTTTCCATAGAGTTACACATGCATTATTTTTTGACAATTTGTGTATTGTTTTCGTGCCTGTTGCATTATTTTGTGAACAGGTGTACAGGCTGTGCATTGTATTATTTCTACAGTCGTCAATTAGCAAAACCTGTTTTCAAATCCTTTTACACGGCTTATTTTGACAATTTACGAGTTGTTTCCCCTGAACATTAGTGTACTGCAGGTCTGTAGACTAGTTACTGTGACCCTATGCAAGCCAGGGTGAGTGCTTTGTACCACTGTATTAAATAAATTGCATGAAATCCGTCGCTAAATAAATTGTCCCAAAATAAATAAAGTACACTCCCTTCTCACTCCATTAGGACTGACTCAGTCCTTCTTTCGCCATTTTTCTCCCAGACCGCTATGGGACGACGGCGCACTCTGGTGTCAGTACTGTGTACTAGGTCAGTTGAACTCTGAGCCTCTTAGTGAACACACTGGATGGAGCTACTGCTCCAGATTGTTTAAACAAAGACTGCCCATTTATAACGTTAGATAAACGAAGTACTTAGGCGATGGTGACTCTAAAGCTTTCAATAAAATTAATGAGTTAAATGTTTATGGTGATACCTTGGTAACAAAACTGGAGTGTTCTGGACATGCGCAAAAGAGGATGGGTGTTAGATTGGGGAAGATACGAAGAGTAATATAAGGAAAGGTCCAAGCTGATGAAAAATCTCTGTCTGGCCGAGGCAGATTGACAGAAACGGAAATAGACCTTCTTCAGAGTTATTATGGACTTACCATTCGACGAAAGGCACCTCTGAATGATGTTACACCAATGAGAAAAGCTGATGGGCCTCCTACTTTCATACGTTGTCCACACATGACAATCCTGTTCACGGACTCCTAATTTAGCAGATTCTTGGTGTGTTTACCAAAAAGCAAAAGAAAGTGGACAAATATAGCATCAGAAGCATTCTCTTTCTGAGCTTCTTATGAATGAAGTAAAACCAATTTTTAGAGACCTGAGTGACCCTGTTTTGCTCAGTAAATGTCTTCATGGAGGCACTAAGAATACAAATGAAAGTTTCAACCATTGCATATGGGAAAGATTACCCAAGAATGTTTTTGTAGGACTATATACATTAAACGTTTGTGTAATAGATGCAGCGATATGTTTCAATGATGGAGTGATAGGAAGGTTGGAAGTCCTGAGAAATTTATGCATAAAATGTGGCTCTAATATGGAAGATCACTTGCCTGTGTGTGAGAAACAATGGGTGCATGAAGTTGAAAGATTCGCTCTTCAAGTTACCAAAGAAGCAAGAAGTCCTAAAAGGAATGCCAAGAGGAAGCTTCAAGATGAAAAAATGCTGTAGGATGAAGTCTATGCTCCAGGAATGTTCTGAGGCACACTTTAAATGGACTCATATCTTCATTCGCAATTTCCTTATATTTTTCAGAATTCAGGTAAAAATATTTCCTATGGTTTATAAAGCATTGATCAAATTTTTTCCGTGCAATAGTCCATACTTATGCAGTAGACCTCAGCGTTATTGCAGAATCAACTAAAATATAGAATAAATAACATTTCTATTATGAAACAATTATAAAAATTAAAATGTAAGATGTGATATTGTTTTATCCTTGTAATACACACAATAGGTGGAATTAAATAGGTCTCGTAGCTCTGCCATCGTGTCACGCACATATGGTAAAAATTTCAAATGAATAACATCGGACTAAATGGCCCCTTAATTTGAGGAAGCATTGTGAAAAAAATTGCATCGATTTCTTTGTAATTTTTTTTATAACCCTATGGAGGTTCAAAAATATTCAAACTACTTCTAATTTGTTTAGAAAGTGTGTTCCATTACCTGATATCAACAAAAGAACTGTAAAACGTACACATTATAAACTGTGCTTGAAAGTAGTAGCTGTTGATTTTTACATAATATTGAGCCGGAAAAGTACCATGTATTCTTAATGGAAAATGAGAACCCGTGGAGGAAAGCGGCGTTCTTTTCGGGGAACACTATTGACAAAATTTAGAGAACCGGAATTAGAAATTTGACAGCAGAACTATTCTACCACCAGCAACGTAAATTTCGCGTATGGATCATGAAGATAAAGTAAAAGAAATTGGGGCTCGTATGAAAGCATACACACACTCCTTTTTCCCTCGCTCTGTTGGTTACGATTGGAACTGGGAACGAAATGACTTTTAGTGAGACATGGTATCCTCCGCCACGCACCGTACGGTGGCTTGCGGACTATATATTCAGGTCTAGCTCTAGATATGTTCCTTTACTGACAAATTCTGTTAAGAACTTCCGTATTTTTATCAGTCCATCTAATTATTAGCATTCTTGTGTAGCCCAATATCTCCTCTTTTTTGGTTTTCTCATAGTCCACTTGTCCAACTGAAACGTCCCCTTAGAAAAATTATTGAATTACTGTGTTGATAAACCTCTTACATGCTTTGATTTTCAAACATCTGAGCAAAACTGAACGTTCTCAGACATTTCGCTCTTTACCTATTCTGATCAACACTAAACTGACACACAATAATTTTAGCGCAACGCAATCTGACTTTCAATAATCCCTAAAAAAGAATGGCCCTGACTAACATTAACCTATACCTTTGACAAATCACTTACCTCACAAAAATCTTCGTTACTCGAACTACTGCAATACAGTGAGCGCCACTACTGCCAGCTAAATAAAAGATTCAAACTGCTGAAGGCACTAACTACTGATAGGCAAAGTTAGTAAATGAAAGATTTTGATAGAGAACAAACAATGTATTTACCTTAATAGTGTTCAAAAGTCATAATATATATAGCAGTTCTTGACATCCATTCTTACAAATGTACTGTTTCTGATGTACACACGTCCAGATCATCCGTTCTCAAAACTCCGCCGTCTCTCCCCCCACATCCACCACTGCTGGCCGCTCACCTCCAACTGCGCAACGCTACGCGCTGTTAACAGCCAACAGCCCAACACTACAATAGCGAATATTACAACAATGCCACCTAGCCACAGACTGCACACAGCACAGCCAGTGATTTTCATACAGAGCGCTACGTGGCGTTACCAATATAAAAACCTAAACAGCCTACTTACACAATTAACTTCCATAAAATGCTGTGCTCATTCAGAAATTTCTTTCTCGGATTTAGGCCGAGGTTTGGCAGTAGTACCGTTATTTCAGCCAGAAATGCTCTCTTTAATACTTGAACGTGAACAGTCACAACTGCAAGAAACTTTTTTTTAATAAGGTTACCAATTTCGGTTTGATTTAGATCATCTTCAGGCCTACCACCACGATGTAGACGGTGGTGGTGAACGTAGCAGGTGCTACGACTTCACAAACACTAACTTCTCAAGCTCAAGCAATTAGCGTTTGTAGAGTCGTAGCGCCTGCTCCGTTCACCACCACCACCGTCTACCATCATAGTGGTAGGTCAGAAGATGGTCTAAAAGATACCTAAATAGATAACGTCATAAAAAGAAGGTTCTTGCCGTTGTTACTGTCCTTTACTAGTGAATCTGCGTCAAAAATTCAATTCTTTTTCCGTCTTAAACCAATATTTAGAGTTTTGTGAAACAAATTGTAGTTGAAGGAATCGATTCGGACATCGGGAACATCTTTAAAAAAATTTAAATATATGTTGGTATGGATGTTCAAACAAAGCGTCAAGTGACGATGCACAGAAAACTGCGGAATCGGCATGAAAGTTTTTGGATGAGATATATAAACTTGTCCCGTCGTTCATCAAGGAATTTGCTTCCAGCTGCTGTCAGGGTTGACTGGGAGAACAAATGCATATGAAAGGAACCTTGGAAATAAGAGGTACCAAGATCAACTGCCATCAGTGCCTTAACGCATTCGTATAAAACTATGCCAACTGATAATCTGGATATTAAATTTGCTGGAAAGTTATTTATTGTGCTGCGAGAAATTGGAGGTGCTCTGCGCCCCCTACGATTTTTTCTCATGTCATTGATCTTGCAAAGGCAGCAGAATATTTACGTTACAGCAAGCGAGAGAGGGAAAGTGGGCGTAAGAGAACTACAACTATGGTGTGAGCACTGCTTTTGCCCAATACATGGTCAAGTTAACTTGCTTTTGTTTGATTCCTGGTCTGCGTATAAAAATCATTCACTTTTAGAGCAAACTATCCCTCCTGAAAAGTATGCGACATTGAAATTCACAACACCTTGAATCACTAGAAAGATTCAGCCTTTGAATGTTTGTTTTTCCCGTGCGTATAAAAACATTACCGCACTAGCTTCAGCTACGCCTTAAAGGATAGCCAGTTTCAGGAAAAGCTCCACGACACAGTACTTCTCATTTGGTTGCTTGCTGTCACATTCCATGTGACGTGTTCTCAGAAATTATTAATGATTTCTTTTGAAAGTTTCCTGAATGTCAACGATGCAAATTTTATGAAGTATAGTAAATACAAAGTGCTACAGGTGCATCCCAGCTTGATCTCTGTACCTCCAGGACGCTCATTTACTGTCGCCCTCTTGATGCACATGGTGTGTCATTAGCAACTAATATTTTTTATCTCATAAATTTAACACATCACAGTCAAATTAGACTCACCAATGACTGGACTTTCGAAGTCGCACTCAAGAGGTTCCTTGTGACAGCTTTGAACATAATGACGTAGTTTACATTGTCGAACGCTTTTCCTATGTCGCCAAATGCTGTGACTGGATGTCTGATTACACTAGACGGAGCGCTGCTGTCTTCATCTCAACTCCAACACTACATGGCAACTGCACTATGATCAGCACTCGTTTCGGCACACAAACAACGTTTCAAAGGACGACAGTTAATGGCGATTTTCTGGTCCTAGACGTGCAGCAGGATGCTGAATCTTCGTATTCACTCTCTCTCTCTCTCTCTCTCTCTCTCTCTCTCTCTCTCTCTCTCTCGCCCTCTCTCTCTCTCTGCGCAATACTGATCACGTTTTATTGGATAACAGTTCTAGATGTCCACTGCATCCAAGTTTGGATTCGAACGTTGCACACACACACACGGAGAGAGAGAGAGAGAGAGAGAGAGAGAGAGAGAGAGAGAGAGAGAGAGGCACGCAAGGAAAGATCAAATTTGGCGCTATTTGATATAACAAGTGAACATCAACAGGAAGTGGAGTCATAGCAATAACGTTAACATAGTGTTTTGTAAGGTAAAAATTTATCGTTTGTGAGTCAAGTTGCACAAAATATAAATGGTGTTTCCGTGAGCATATCAACAACAAATGTTAATTCAGGTGAGAGAGTTAGTTTCGAAACTAAATATAACCGGAAAATATTTCCGCACAACAAAACTGTGTTTAGTCATACAGTTAAATTGCCGACCAAACGAGCAGCAACATTCTATCATTTGTTGGTGAAAAGCTATCAATATCCAATAACATATAGAGGATTCTACATAACCCAATTATGTAGAAAAATTAAGGTAACGCAGCAACAAACAAAAACTGCTTTTATCGTAATTTCGTTTGAATAACTGTTACTTGCAAATTATTTGCATCTCACAAAACTAAATAAAGAATACCCCACTGCTTACGGTATAAAGGTGCTCAGCGATATTTGGGTTTATGTAAGAAATCGTTTTCTACGTAAGAGGCGGACATAATTTCCAGTATAAGCTTTTAAATGTGAGACGTCCACAACTGTTTTGCAACATTTTTATGGTAAATAAATCCGCCACTGCTGAAAAATATTTTATTACCCGAAGTCTTGCACGACAGAAGTCGCTATACACTACGACGATTTCTAGATCTCAGACCAATCATCAGATGTATCTGAAATCTAGCAGTAATAGGACGTTATGTCTATCTCGTAAGAGCTAAAGGGGTCACATCTACCGTAGATGGACCATCAATTTGAGAGGTTCTCCGAGATCTAGCAGTAGTAGAACAACTAATACGAAAACGTCTACCGTAGATGTACGACGAATTTGCGATGTTATTTGAGATCCACCTACAGTAGACGTTTGCCTGTCAGTTTTTGAGGTACGGATACGACGTCCTACTACTGCTCAATTTTAGATACATCTGAGGATGCGGCTAAGGCTCCTAAACTGTGGTAGTGTATAGCGACCTTTGTCATACAAGTCTTCTATCAATAAAGTAATTTATAGATGTGGAGCATGGAGCATTTGTTTACCCTGAACGCGACATCCAGTAATTGTGATCGAACAAGGCCACTGCCAGAGCTGCAAAAGGAAATGATAAAGAAATACACTACTGGCCATTAAAATTGCTACACCAAGAAGAAAAGCAGATGATAAACGGGTACTCATTGGACAAATATATTATACTAGAACTGACATGTGATTACATTTGCACGCAATTTGGGTGCATAGATCCTGAGAAATCAGTACCCAGAACAACCATCTCCGGCCGTAATAACGGCCTTGATATGCCTGGGCATTGAGTCAAACAGAGCTTGGATGGCGTGTACAGGTACAGCTGCCCATGCAGCTTCAACACGATACCACAGTTCATCAAGAGTAGTGACTGGGGTATTGTGATGAACAAGTTGCGCGGCCACCATTGATTAGACGTTTTCAATTGGTGAGAGATCTGGAGAATGTGCTGGCGAGGGTAGCAGTCGAACATTTTCTGTATCCAGAAAGGGCCGTACAGGATCTGCAACACGCAGTCGTGCATTTTCCTGCTGAAATGTAGGGTTTCGAAGGGGTCGAATGTAGGGTAGAGCCACGGGTCGTAACACATCTGAAATGTAACGTCCACTGTCCAAAGTGCCGTCAATGCGAACAAGAGGTGACCGAGACGTGTAACCAATGGCACCCCATACCATCACGCCGTGTAATACGCCAGTATGACGACGACGAATACACGCTTGCAATGTGTGTTCACCACGATGTCACTAAACAGGGATGCGACCATTAAGATGCTGTAAACAGAACCTGGACTCATCCTAAAAAATGACGTTCTGCCGTTCGTGCACCCTGGTTCGTCGTGGAGTACACCATCGCAGGCGCTCCTGTCTGTGATGCAGTGTCAAGGGTAACCACAGCCATGGTCTCCGAGCTGATAGTCCATGCTGCTGCAAACATCGTTGAACTTTTCGTGGAGATGGTTGTTGTCTTGCACACGTCTCCATCTCTTGATTCAGAGATCGAGACCTGGGTGCACGATCCGTTACAGCCACGCGGATAAGATGCCTGTCATCTCGCCTGCTAGTGATACGAGGCCGTTGGGATCCAGCACGTCGTTCCGTATTACCCTCCTGAACGCACCGATTCCATATTCTGCTGACAGTCACTGGGTCTCGACCAACGCGAGCAGCAATGTCCGCGATACGATAAACGGCAATCGCGATAGGCTACAGTCCGACCTTTATCAAAGTCGGAAACGTGATGGAACGTATTTATCCTCCCTACACGAGGCTTCACAACAACGTTTCACCAGGCAACGCCGGTCAACTGCTGTTTTGTGTATGAGAAATCGGTTGGAAATTTTCCTCATGTCAGCACGTTGTAGATGTCGCCACCGGCGCCAACCTTGTGTGAATGATCTGAAAAGCTAATCACTTGCGTATCACAGCATCTTCTTCCTGTCGGTTAAATTTCGCGTCTGTAGCACGTCATCTTCGCGGTGTAGGAATTTTAATGACCAGTTGTGTAATTGTGTACAGCAATTTTTATATGCAACAGTTCGCCTAGAGCCTAAAGAGGCGCCCCGCGACATGTGCCGTTGCGCAGGGGCCTGTGGTGCTGGAGGCGGCGTGCTGGCCCGTTCCAGTGCCGGTACCCGTCCCCCACCCGCAGCCGCTGCTGGAAGCGCGACCTCCGCCCCCGGTGCTGCCGCTGCCGCTGCCACTGCCGCTGCTCAAGTCCTCCGCCGCCGGCTGCAGGAGCCGCCACGACGCGGGCACGCAGACGCCCCACCTGGCGCGCCACAAGGAGAGCGCCGTCTAGCCGAGCGTCCACACCATTCGCGCACGAGCTCTCTGCGGCCGCGTTTCTGCGGTTTTACGTAAGTTTTACGTGATATTTGTGACAGTAAGCTTCAGCGTACAGCGACGAGTATCAGCCCCTTTCTACGACAGTGAAAAAAACGATCTAAACCGCGCTTCACTCTGTCTGGTCAGAAGTATCCGAACACCTATCAATAGACTGGGGGTCACCATCCCCTACGTTTGCGATCGTTTGAACTCTGCTGCGATAGCTTCCGATGAGATGTCAGTGGAGGAATAGCAGCCCATTTCTCGTCAAATGCGCTAGATGGTGCGGACTCGAGTGAGGCCTAACTCATCCCAAAGGTGTTGCACTGGTGTAAGTTCGTAGGCTTCCACAGCCTGTATCATTTTGGATAAAATAATTTGGATATTATGCCGCATCATTGTAACAACAAAAACAGCTAAATACCCGACGTTTCGGCCAATTTTCTGCTGTCCTCTTCAGGGCGGTTCTCTGTAAACCGCCCTGAAGAGAAAAGCAGCAAGTCGGTCGAAACGTCGGAAATTTAGCTGTTTCAGTAGTTGAAATGACGTGGTCCAGTACCCTAAATTATTTGATCTAAAGTGTTGCATTGGCTTCAGATCGTGACTATGGTCAGGACAATCCATTTGAGGAATGTTATTGTCTACGAAAAATTGCCTTACAGAGACTGCTTTACGACAGAGTGCACTGTTATACTGATACAAACAGTGACTGTCTCTGAATTGTTCCTCTACTCTACGCATCACAATGCTCAAAATGTGTTCAAATTCTTCCGCATTCAGCTTTTTCTTAAGCACAATAAGGTCACCACATTCTAAACACTAACATGCAATAACATCACCTCCTCTACACTCCACTGTTCACACTACACGTGACGGCAGGTAAGGCTCTGCAGGAATTCGAGAAACACATTCTCTTCCATCTGACTTACTCTAACTGGCATGGGCAACCTTTCATCACCCGCGGGCTTGATTCAGATACATACTTAAGCTCAAGGGCCACCTCGTCACCTAACGAGACATCAACGCGCTCGCCCATCAAAGACAAAACTAGTGTCCGTGACGCTACTGTTTATGAGGTAACGCGACAGTATGATGGCACCCTTTTTCCCTACACGTCAGGCCAACAAATTATTCGTCAAAAGTGCGTTCATTTTACGAGGGTTGTTCAGTAACAAATGCCCCAGATTTTTAAAGCTATTAATGCACATAGACAAACGTCCCTGACGCTGCTTCACATTTGATTTTTTTTCCGTGGGCAGTGATGTTTCGAACCGGTCTGGCAGAAGGCAGAGCCCTAGTACAGCGTGAAAACGGCGTCTACATACGAGTCACGCTACAAGCAGCGTGCTGTTATTGAATTCTTGTGTGCAGAAAAAGAAACAGTGGTGAACATCCATAAACGTTTGTGTGCAGTGTATTGCGATGCTGCAGTTGATAGGCGTGCATTTGCGCCACGGGCAAAGAAAGCTACAGCCTCAGGAAATGCAGAAACAGATCTCCATGATCAGCCACGCTCAGGACATCACGTCACGGCCACTGCTCCAGAAATACTGAATCCTGCGGATGCCATTATTCGTGTCGACCGGCACATCACAACTCGTCAATTGGCTCTACAGTTGTCAGCGCGCATTGGAAATGCGTCTGCAGTGATCGAAAATCTTGTAAACGCAAAGAGGTCCTCACGATGTGTTCCACGAGTGCTCACAGCGGACCCCAAGATACAAAGAAAGGCCAAGTCATCTGAGTTGTTGGAGCGTTTTGAGACAGACGGAGAGGCCTTTCTGTCATACATCGTTACGATCGTTACGGGGGACGAAAGCTGAGTGCACTACTTTGCGCCGGAAACAAAAATACAGTCCAAGGAGTGGCATAATCTTCATAAAACACAAAAGAATAAATTCAAGAAACCCTCTCTGCCGGAAAAGTCATGGTGACAGTCTTCTGGGATTGTGATGACGTCATTCTCGTGTATGTGATGCCAAGTGGGTCAACCATCAATTCACAGGCGTACGTAAAGACCCTGAATAAAGAACCGTTTCCGATGTGTTCGATCGGACAAGATCGGACAAGAATCTTGCTACAACACGCTAATGCACGACCACACACAAGTTTGAGAACACTTTGCCAAACTGGGTTGGACATCATTGCCTCAACCACCCTACAGGCCAGACCTGGCGTTCTCGGACTTCCATCTCTTTGGGCCGCCTAAAGATTCTCTACGGTGAACACACTTTGAAGATGAAGATGACGAGGGTGACAGTTCAGCAGTGAAAACATGGCTACACCTACAGGACAAGAGCGTTTACCAGCAGGGAATACATGCTCTTCCACAATGCTGGCCTACGGCCATAGAGCGTAATGGAGACTACGTAGTAAAATAGGACAGGAAAAAGACATTTCGATGTACATTGTCACCAAATTCTGACTGATAATAATATATGTGTTCTGAGAAAAAAAAAAATTGGGCGGTACTTACTGAACGACCCTCGTGTGTTCACCCCATCTTCAAACATTTACATTTATTTATCCGCCGTGAAGGTTATGTCTTTACTTGCGAAGTTTTACAATAACTCTCTTAAAAACTTCCGTTGCAAACTCCTACAACGCTGTTAGTACAGAAAAAAAAGTTCATGAGACATAAATAAATACTAACTTCTGAAGATGGGAAACCAGGCATCTTTAAATGTCATCATCGAAGAGATAGTGCTCATAAAACTAACTAGTTACAGCTAATTAAAAAAAATCACCTTTAATTTCAACAGCAGCAGTGTTCAAAAACGTTCACAACGGACAAAAATTATTTAGTAAAGTTAATACCAGAAGGAACAGGGAAACAAAACGCGGCTGCGAGAGAGACAATCCCTGTCGACAAGTAATTAGCAGTAATTCTGCGACTTTTGGCCGCAAGCAAGTCACTCAAGTGTTTGAAATTTTGTGTGTAAATATCCACAAACATTATTTTGAAGGATTTTTTTAATATTTGGCAAGGAACACTTTTTATGACTGATCGTAAAAGCATCGGTTGATTTTATAACACCAAATAAATCACGTGCTCAGACTGGAAGAGTGATTTACGTTTTTGTTCGAAACGAGCGACGGCAAAATGGCGTGCACGGTGTAGTAAAAACTTTCACCGGTCTGCGACGTGAGCTGCGAACCCAAGGCGAACCGAGTGTCAGCGGAAGTATTCGAGGAATGCGTCCCGGGCGGAGTACAATGCTAGCGCCATATTCTTTCCCGCAAGAATTTCTTCCGCAGGCGGGATTGAAAGCAGTCACAGCCGGGTCCGGCCCGCGGGCGGCTGGCGGCCACCCGTGGTGTGTAAAGCCCTTTGGAGCTCACGAGTGATGTCTTCCGCTGATTTCATGCGTTCTTTGACTACCACTTACCGCAAGGCTCGACCGTCCGTTAGCTGTGATAGCTCCATCGACTTTGCACTTCACAATCACATTACCAGCAGTCGACATAAAGAGCCTTACAAAGGATGAAATGTCCCCGACTGACTTTTTACTCAGGTGACATCCAATGACAGAAACACGTTCGAAGTCACTGATTTTTCCTTGACAATCGATTCTGCTTCCAACTCCGGTCACTTACGTCTAGTGGTCAGTTCCGCTTTACATAGCGGTGTCCAGATACTTTTGATCAGGTAAATGATTCACATCAAATATAAATAATGCGTTCCGACAGTTGCCAACATTCGTTACAAGCAGTGATCGTTCTATTAGTGACCATGACAATTGTCCTCTTTCTAAAATTCTTTCCTAACCTTCCCTTTCTAGCTCCACCGGTATCAATATTTATACATCACTAACATCTTCTGAGAATTTATTGGGAAAAGGCAGCCAGTCTATCTATGTTCACTTTTCAACACAGCTGAAATTTAATTACCTGTATGAACTGAGCTCATCGAGGTCCTCGCTTGCATAAAACGTGAAATAAGGTAGTGTTATGGCCGAAGCAATAGATTAGTGTTTTATAAAATAAAATGTATTTGGTACGAGTTGTCATTGCATGCTCAATAAGTGCTGTCTTGTCATTATGCGATGTTCTACATATATTGCTGCTTTTCGCATCCACTTACACCTCCTCCTGCCTTCATACACCTCTCCCTGATGCCCACTCACGGTCTCCGTGTTCCACTGTACGTCTATAGTCACTATGTCCTCTATCACAGTTCAGCGCAAACATAGTGACTCTTCTTGTCACTTCTAAAACTAATCAGTTTACTCTTTCTGTTGGTGTAATGAAGAACTCGATAATTTCTGTAAGCAGGTTTCACGTTTCAAACCAAATACCTTCTTGTATTGTGGGTTGGATACAACTCAGTTCCATTCCGAAGCTGACTGCACCTCCAAACCAACTCCATGTCCGTTCGGAACTCGGAGACACGGCGACCCGGGCACTCTGGCTCGGACCCAACCACGCAGAGGTAGCTCTTGCGCACTGGCCACGACATCTCTGCACAAGGAAGGAACCGACCAACGTCCGTTATGATGACCAACTGACGAGGTCCAGAAACGGCCAAAAGACCAAAATACACGTCACCTGATGAGACGACCAACCGAACGACGAACCAACGGTCGTACCGCTCCATTCTCCTTCCGTTGGACGGTTCATGTGTGTCGCCAGCGGTCGGCGAGCACTGGTTGCCCGCACCTCACTAGCGCTCCGTCCCCGACTGCGCTGCTCCTCTGTCCCCCGACTGACTCTACTGCTAGTCCGTCAGCAACTGAACTTCTGACACACGACAACCCGGAAATACTGACGGTTGCTCCAGAGATGGTACGACAGTGAGCTTCTCGATAAGCGCTTCTGCTGCCACTCACGGGCAGCTAAAGCAGGAAGTTAGTGACGCCAGTAAATGGAATAAGAAACGAGGCAGCGTTACCGTAGGAGAAGGTGACAAACGAGAAACGGCATAAACACGAGCCGCCCACGGCTCAGCGACTTTGTCTCGTAATGCAATGGGAACAGTCCTGGCCAGGAAAAATTTCAGCTAAGCATTGTCTTTCAGCGTAATATGTGCAACAAAATTGGTAGCTTTGCCTAAACCTTCAGAAAAAAGTTCCAGGAATTCAGTTAGCAAGCTAGCTACAATGTCTTTTGCATTGAATGGAGACGCTGGAAACACATTGTCCTCAATGATAAAGCCAAACAAAACAAAACAATCAAGACCAAATACGCTCTCACACTCGTGTAAAATCACTGTTCACATATTTGAGGGATAGATGGCAGGCAAAGTACATGTCCTGAGAACGTGAATGTCCCGTCGATTAAAAGCCGTTAACTGTGGTCTAGTTTGAAACATGCTTGGGGAACCTAACAGTTTATATGTGTGACGATTTAGCAATGTGACACAGGCACCCGTGTCTAAGTGAAATTTCACGTTTCCCACAAGTAGGTAAATGAGCAAAAAGTTTGTTTGACTGACGTATCACTGTAGAAACTGCACTTGTTTACTGTATTAATGACATGGCCTTGTGAGTAGAGTTTTGTGAGTGGGCTGAATTCTTATGTTTCTTCCGTTGCAAACTTACAGATTACACACGTCCTTTCCTTCCACAAGCGTAACACTGAACATGGCGGGAGGGACAGTCTTTGCGTTTGTGCCGTGTATAACAGCGAGGGCAAGACTTAATTTTGTTCGCCTGTGTAGCTGCCTGTTTAGCGAATTGCGTACGTGGCTTGGGGAGGTTGTTTACTCAGCGTTTTTAGCGCACGCCGTCGGTGCGGAATGGAGCGATGACAACTAAGGACTCAACTCGACAAATAGCTGGCCACTCAAATGTATGAGGCGACAAGGCACCGCAATCATACTGATCTAGAATTTGCACTACCTGCTGAAATGTTGGATCGGACTGTTCCAAATCTGTTCTCTGATTTTGACATCAGGCACATTGTATATGATCGCATTAAGCAAAATAATATCTGAATATAAAGCACCGCAAGCACATTTGAATTTTCATTTCCTTGTCATACCCTGCAAATCTGTTACCAACTTGCGATATGTTTGTTCTGACCGTTTTTTGCAATTAAAGAACTGATATCCAGCTGCTACCACATTCACTTGTCGGTCATAATAATTTGTTAGGTACTGTTTAATACTGTCATAGGCAAGGTCACTCGGAGTGGCGTTAGGAAAACGTTTTTGAATGAGGCGGAACCCTGCACTTCCTACCGTGGATAGGCAAGTTTCACAGTATCTGGGACGTTGTGAGGTACTATATGCGCACTGAACTGGTGCAGCCACTCGAGCCATTCCTCGTCTTGTTCACTAAACTGTCGAAAAGCTGGTATAGCAGCTGTAGTAGGAGGTGCTCATTCTGTTGGGCGAGCAGCGTGGGCGAGTAGCTGCTGCACTGTTTGGAGCAGGGTAGATATTTGTTGACTGTAGAACTGAAACATCTGCATTAGCTGTGTGGCAAGTAACACTTGCAGCCGCGTCGCCTGAGCAAGGGGAGGGACTGGAGGGGAGGGCATGTGGGAAGACACAAATGCAGTAAATAGATAAGGCAAGCAAAATAGACAAAAATAAGTACAAAGAAATTTTCTGCGACACCCACCTGAAAACACTCATTAGCAAAAACGACAAGAAACTGTTAAAGCAATATACGCCCCTGCAACGTAAAGACAAGAAAGAATTTCCAAAGTTCATGGCCATCATGCACGGGAATTGCTTTTCTCTAACACCTCTTCACCATTTGTGGGATTTTGCCCACTCGTTGCTTATAGGGTGCCTAAATGATGCTGTGTTCTCGTAATGCTATACAAGAAAACAGATAATATTAGTAGTTTTATTTGTAGAAATCAAATTGACAATACTTAACTTTTATTACTGCACATGTCACTAGCGTTCAAATGGCTCTAAGCACTATGGGACTTAAAAAAATGGTTCAAATGGCTCTTAGCACTATGGGACTTAACAAAATGGTTCAAATGGCTCTCAGCACTATGGGACTTAACATCTGAGGTCATCAGTCCCCTAGAACTACTTAAACCTAACCAACCTTAGGACACACATCCGTGTCCGAGGCAGGATTCGAACCAGCGACCGTAGCAGCAGCGCGGTTCCGGACTGAAGCGCCTAGAACCGCTCTTCCACAGCGGCCGGCTGCCACTAGCGAGAAGCGACATGAAAACAATGAAGTTTTTGCTATACATTAAGTCCAAGTAAACACATAATACCGATCACGACAATCTGAGAGCGCAGCACTGATTCCGTTGCAGACTGGACCGATCTGAGTCGCCTAGGCTAGCAGGAGTGGCGTTTTCGCTCTTGGCGCAGAGTAGTTCAATCCCACGCACGATTGCTCGACGGTTTCTCCCCGCCTTCTGTGCTGTTGCGTTCCACATCTTCGTTCCAGCGTTTGTGGTCACGCCAGAACATTCTTTAAAATGGCAAAAGATTCCAAACTAGCCTCCCATTCAAATCTCCGAGAGGGGACTGCCAAGGGGAAATGACCATTAGAAAAAGTTGGAATAATCAACGACACGTTAACATACTATGAATCAGTGCATGGATTGTATAATTGTGATCACTGAAGTGAAAGGAAAGAAGACAAAAATTTTTGGTCACTCGAATACTCGGTAACATTAAAAAATGCAGTAAATGGTGTAGTGGGAGCATGATTCGTTATGAATAGGAAACAAGGACAGATAGTGAGCTATTGTGCACATTTCAGTGACAGGATTGTTGTCATAACATTCGATAGCAAACCAACGCCGACAATGGTAGATTAGGGATACATGCCGACATCCTAAGCAGAAAATGAAGATATAGATAGGGTATATGAAGATCTCGAAGATGTTATTCATTTCCTAAAGGCAGGTGGAAATCAAATATTCAATGGGGTTTGGAACGCGTGTGTGAATAAGGAATAAGGAATAGAAGAAAGTGTTACGGAAAGATATGAACAGGAATGAGAATCAAGAAAGTCGAACTAAGATCTGCGATAAATTTCAAAAGGTAACAGTGAATGCTCTGTTGAAGAATCACAAGAGGAGGAGGTATACGTGGAAATGCCTAGAGACAGGGAAGATTCCAGCTGTATTATGTGATGGTCAGAGATTTCAAAATTAAGTATTTGTAAGGCGTAGCCAGGAGTAGAAATAGAGCGAGATTGCAATTTAGTAATGGTTATGAGTAGGCTGTAGGGTAAGAGAATAGCCCCTAAAAAGTGTGGAAGGAAGTGATATACTCAAGTACTCAGGAGTGTTGAGACACGTCTACAGTTCGCTAAAGATGTGGAAACTGCGGTAGGGAACACAGAGCAGGCAGTTCAGTTAAAGACTAGTGGACATCTCCATAAATGACAATCAAAGATGGTGAAGAGGCGAAAACAGGTACAACGAAACTAAGTGAGAAGAAACTATGGGTAATAAATGAGATGCTACAATTCATCGACGGAAGAAATAAGTACAAAAATGTTGGGGGAAACAAGAATACAGCAATATAAATCACTTGGAAACGAATTAAAAAGAAAGTGCATGCAGCCAAGGCGAAATGGCTGCAGCAAAAATGTGGAGAATGTGAAAAATAAACTGTTGTCGGAAGGACTGACTCAGTGTGTAGAAACGTCAATACAATCTCCGGTGAAATAAAAAGCGAAGGTAGCAAGATAATAGCACAACGAGAATTTCACTGCTAAACGCAGAGGAGAGAGTGGATAGGTGGAATGAGTACATTGAATGTATCCATGAGAGGGACGACTCTTCTGATGACGTGATAGAAGAATAAATTCGAGTCGATAGGGAACACCCGTGGTCCTGGGGCAGCGCCGATAGGGAAAGTTGTTAGTTTATCGCCTCACTGCACCGTCGCGTCGCATCGTTGTTTGGTCCGTTGCATTAGTTGTGGTGTGTGTCTGTTAGCAGCGGTGTAGTCCACTTATAATGCCCACCATGTTTTCCAAATCTGTTCCAAAAAAAAGGTGCAGTCAGCTTTAGTTTCGATAAATCGATGGCTTCCGTGCAGTCCGGATCTTTGAAAATTCATGATTGGCTCTTCATGTAACATCTTCTCTGGTTCATACTGCCAATTTTGATTCTGATA
Source organism: Schistocerca serialis cubense (assembly GCF_023864345.2). Lineage (NCBI taxonomy): Eukaryota > Metazoa > Arthropoda > Insecta > Orthoptera > Acrididae > Schistocerca > Schistocerca serialis. The sequence continues at coordinate 965,511,412 of NC_064638.1, forward strand.
ACTATGTATTTTTCATAAAATTTTTGGATCCAGTACAAGTAGGTAGGTTGCTTTTGCACCATTGTTCTCGAGTTCCCGTTAAGGTTGGTTGGTTTTGGGGAAGGAGACCAGACAGCGAGGTCATCGGTCTCATCGGATTAGGGAAGGATGGGGAAGGAAGTCGGCCGTGCCCTTTCAAAGGAACCATCCCGGCATTTGCTTGGAGCGATTTAGGGAAATCACGGAAAACCTAAATCAGGATGGCCGGACGCGGGATTGAACCGTCGTCCTCCCGAATGCGAGTCCAGTGTCTAAGCACTGCGCCACCTCGCTCGGTTCCCGTTAAGGATCGTGATGTCTCCCTAAGTGTGGTGTGGCTTGCTAACACGGATCGGGATTATATCAGTGTCCGAGAGTTCAGTCTCCCGTCGGAAGTTGACGACAGTTGCTCCCTTTTGGTGATGTGACGGGTATACGACACGAACGGTGGCCCGCTCAGTACCAGTTAAAATATTATAGCGGAATCCGTTCAGTGAAGATGTTACTTAAATGTAACGTTTCTTTCTATCTACAGATCTGTAGTTAGCGCATACATATCACGTGTAGCAGGGAAGTGGGGAGATGCTTTCTCTACAATGAAAGAGCCCACCTGAGGTCTAATTTCCCGCGGGGGAGGGGGGGGGGGGCGGGGGGTGGGGGGTTATCATTGAAATCCTGTTTTGAACAGCGTAGAAAATTGATGTTAGCTGGCCTCGTTTCCACTCCTCACGAGGTTGGTGCAACGTCTTCCCCGGGTGCAATGGAACAACACAGGGATGCGCAGTTTATTGCTCCCGATTTTCAGCTTTTACCCTTGCAGCTAGGTCCCAAAATTGATGTTGCCTAGTCCGCAGTGCAACATAAGAGACGCTGGACACCGGGTGATGGGGAGTCGAATACGTCCACACCTCGCCCACTCCTCACTAAGTCCTGCATTCCTGATGGGGTCGATAGAGCGGAAACAGCTGCTGAGGTCTCTAGTGTTTCTCCTAGTAATGCTTCAGCGGTTGAGGTAACTCATCCGGAAAAGCCCACGGGCGGGGAAGTTGAGACTTCTGATGTTCCTGTGATTCAACAGCGCCGGCCGGGGTGGCCGAGTGGTTCTAGGCGCTACAGTCTGGAACCGCGCGACCGCTACGGTCACAGGTTCGAATCCTGCCTCGGGCATGGATGTGTGTGATGACCTTAGGTTAGTTAGGTTTAAGTAGTTCTAAGTCTATAGAACTGGTGACCTCAGATGTTCTATAATTCTTATAGCCATTTGAACCATTTGCAAGGATACCATCCTACGGAGTGGATCTATGCAGCACCTTGTTTGTAACCTACTCTGGTTAATGTTGAAGAACCGCCTAAGTCGTACTGTCGATTCTGAACTGCCTCGTAGTCGTTGCAAACAACGCGTTCAACCTGAGCGGGTGGTGTCTCGTAAAAAGAAGAAACGTAAATATTACAGAGGCGGGGATGGGAGCCCCCCCGCCCCCCTTCATCATGGGAATCAGCAATTGATCTTGACACTCGTTAATGACTTAATTCAGTTGGCCAGCACATTGAATTTATTTGCTTGTTGTTAAAGTAGTCAGGCTTATACATTTCTTTCTTTGAATGATAATATGGCTTGCTTCGTTGAGACAGTTTATCTATGATTCCTCTGTGGATGTCTTATTCTTTACTCGCTTTTTTCTCCCTGGTTTTTGCAGTGTGCTTAATGTGGCTCCCGAAAGTTCCATGGGGATTGCCTTATTTCTTTAGCGAGGGCATTCCCATCGAAGGGATTGAAGTTCTTTGTAAGTTAGAGGAATAGGCTGTGCTTTTATTCACGTGACCCCGATTCTCCTCCATGCACCATCCGGTAGCTGACGCACTCCAGGCCGTTCCCGATTTCATGAGGAAGAGGTGTTTAATTGTTACGGGAATGCCTGCAGAATGTTTTGATAGGTGGGGATTTTAGCTACTTGTTGCATCCTGTAGGCCAGTCTCACAATTTTGATATCTGTAGGGAATTGCAAGATTTAGTTCGTTCCTTGAAAATGAAGGACGTTTGGGTCTGTAAATGTCCGACTCTAGACAAATATATATTTTTTCATGCTACTTCCAGCAGTAAGCCTGACACATCTTATTTACCTGGTAAGGTGCGTGGTACAATTTTGTCTGTCCATGTCGTCAATGCCAGCTTCACAGACCACTGCGCAATGACTGTTGCTTTAAATTACAAGGCACAGTCGTGAAACTGTTTCGATCTCCCTGAACGTTGAATGTGGTGCACTTGGAGGATTCCTCTCTTGATGAGGTGATCCGGGAAGTGTGGGGTCGTAGTCTCCGTTCAACTACGCGATAGCCCCCTATTTTGGAAATATGGGTTCAACCGGCAAAGCCGAAGATCAGAAAAACACTGATGCGATTCTGCGCTGATAGAGCGCGGGAATTACGGAGGAAGCAAGAATTTTTCTACGTCCCCTTGCGTGACTTTTATCGAAGACCACATCAGGCTCCGCTACGGATTCTAGACGTCAGGCGCGTCAAGGCGCAGTTGTTACGATTGACACAGCGTCAAACGGAAGGGTTAAGGACATGATTCAAACCATGTTACGATGTAGCGGATGAATTGGCTTCTTTATATCGTCTCATTCGACATCAGACTCGTCGTCGACTTGTATGCGTCACGTCTCTCACTCCAGAGGATGGCAACATTATGACAGCACAAAAAGACATACATCACTGCTATGTTGGCCTGTATGAGGTACCAGTTCCTGTCGATACGTCATCCGAATTATTTGTCCAGGGTTTGGATCGTAAACTTACACCTGCTCATAATGCTGCGGGTTTAGAGGGATTTCAAAGTGATGATGTGATGATGCCACTTTGTTACATCACCTTCTCGCAAATCACCGGGGTTAGATGGTCTGGCTAAGGAGTCGTATGCGTTTTTGGCCTTTGTTGGGTACTACTTTTGCATTACTTTTGAATAAAGTGTTGAGAGGTGTGATTGTGCGTGACTCATTTAAAATTGTCAAAATCTTGTTAATTTCTGAAAGTTCTGGTCGGGCAGCAACTGATAAATTTCGCCTCATTAGCTCATTAAATTCTACTTATAAGATTGTGGAGAGGGCAGTGAACAGATGGCAGTGTGCTTTGTTAGGGAAAATTGTTGTTGACTATCAGAGTTTTATTCCAGCTCGTACTATTCTTACTACAGTAGGAGAATTTCGTGATATCATGTCGATGGCCACTGTTACTTCTGTTCCTGGTGCTCTGGCAAGTCTCGATTTTGACAAGGCTTTCGACCGGATCAAATGTGGCTTCCTGTTGCAGATACTGGAAGCCGTGTGCTTCGCAGTTGACGCACACAGGGTCTTGTATAACGTGTTTACGGGTATTCAAGCTTCGGTGGCTGTCAACGGCCAACTGATATGCCCTGTTACCATCCATAGGGGTTTTACTCGGGGAAGTCCGCTTTCAATGTCATTGTGTATTCTATCACTTGAGCCCATTCTTCAAGAATAGTCGGTCCGGTCAGTTACAAGGAAGGACACTAAAGAGCGAGACTATCTCGATGCGCAGATTTCCGGATGATGTGATGGTGTTACTACGTTCTCTCGCTGATATTATATTGCTCTGGGCTACTTTGCATGTATTTTGCCTTGTACTTGATGTCCACGTCAACGAAGAAAAATATATATTCATGAAATTAATACTGTCATTTCGTGGGCGACGGTGGTCGATATTAAATCTTTGAGAATCATAATTGACCCTGTCCACTCCAAATGGTTACACTTAATTAAAAGCCGGTTACGGAGAACATTTCAGGAGCAATCCTGGGGCTTGAATGGTGTTCCCTTAACCTGCTTCAGAAAATTCGTACTCTGCATACCTATGACTTGTGCAAAACAAATTACACCACAGATCTTTCCTCATCCTTCGATGAAGTCTTGGAAACTATAGCAGCTGTCTACTCATTTTTTTATGGAAGTATCACATTTTCCGATTACAACAATAAGAGCTGTTTATTCGTGCTCGTTCTCTGGGGGGAAAGCATCACGTTATTTGTTCGGTGCACCGCGCTGACTTTCTCTCGCCATATCCACTCATTCACATCTCTGTTATTTTACTGTCTGCGGCCGGGCAGTCTTGATCCGTCTGGCAGTGTTGGTCGAGTCAGTTTCCAGTTAAAACATGTCTGTGAATTTTATATTGCTGTCAGTTATTTCGGTGCAGATATTCTACAGAGGCAACGCCTCACTACCTCGTTTTTGTTAATGTGTAGCAGAGGGATTGACTGTACAACGGCAGTTGAACGGGCTCCACAGCAAACTTCTTGGAAGTCGGTGTGATTTCGTGTTAGCATTCCTGTTTTACCATTGGCGGTGGCGTCTTGATCGTATCTCGTGGTACACAATCTATTATCCAGCAATGAGCCTCTCCTTCGTATTGGACGTAGTGTCGCGGATCTGTGTAGTCAGTGACTCACAATAGATACTCTACAATATAGATTTACCTGTCATGGTAACGAAGCGAACTGGCGCTGGCAAAACCAATTAGGGTTTCTGACCCGATCCACTGAGACTGCCTTTTCGCTGATATCCTATTGCGTCCAGACGCATCCTCTTTTCCGATAGTAATATCAGATACAATTGGATGGATGTTAAGCCCGATACCTTCATTACTTTGTAGAAGAAGGGAACGAAAGGGACCCATTCACCCTCCACTAATATGTGGCCAGTGAAATTAGAAAGCATTTGCACATGCCACGGTATCGCGACTTATTCGCCAATACGATATTGCAGTGCCTGAGTTATTCTGAGTACGGTACCATCTACAGCTGATGGTTATCCTTATCTGCCCGACCGCGGTGGTCTAGCGGTTCAGGCGCTCAGTCCGGAACCGCGCGACTACTACGGTCGCAAGTTCGAATCCTGCCTCGGGCGTGGATGTGTGTGATGTCCTTAGGTTAGTTAGGTTTAAGTAGTTCTAAGTTCTAGGGGACTGATGACCACAGATGTTAAGTCCCATAGTGCTCAGAGCCATATCCTTATCTGCAATTGCGGATTCAATTAATGTATTCGCCAATAGGAATGCATTTCGTCGCCAAGGTATCGGTTGAGTTAACCTGACCTTGTGGTATTCTCGTCATGATCACATTGTTAGGTAGGTTAATTCATCTTTGTGGCCATGTTGGTTTTGTTTTTATTTTTAATTAATAAAAAGAAAATGAACAAAATTGTTGCAGGCAACGAGCGGAAAACAACTTTTATTTATTTTTTTGTTTTTTTAAGAAGCGGAGGTCATGTAGGATGAAATTCGATTCCGTTCCGTATTTTATTTTTATTTTTGTGTAACAAGTTGCAAGGTTTCAAACAATTTAAAGCAAGGACATCAATAAACAAATTTAAAACAAGCGAGTACCATGGGAGGGACCAGCACAGTGACAGGCCAGTTCCGAGGTATCGCGCCAGGCCACGGGATTCGACCTGTACCTACCTTATCTCCAACAACGCTGAAGCTGACTGTGTCCGTTCTTTCCTGTCGGCACAAGCATTCAATTTCTGTATCGGAAAGAAAAAAGAAATGGTAAAGCGCGTGTCTGGGATGGAGGGATTTGGGTTATGGCACTTGCCATATTTTCTTGTCAGTAAGTGGGAAAAAAACAACGAATATCCCTTCCCACTTAAATATTATAGTGCAAACTAACATTATTTTCATAATCGTTTAACATAAACAAGGAGAAAAATTTTCGCCGTGAGAGACTTTTAATCAAATTACAAATCAGTGCAGTCATTTTATTCGTATTATTTTATCGACATGTGTGCAAGTACAATTTATAACCTATGGATCACTCTAAGAATCAGGATGATGTTGATCATTTAAACATGGGAACAATAATTATTGCGAAGTACAGCATTTGTAATGAACGACGAATCTTTAAGTGTGCATGGTTTTTTCGCTAAGTTAATTGCGAAACAAACTCGGGTTTCATCCGTAACTGGTTCTGGGTCATCAGACAATTTCTCGGCATAATATGCATATTAGTTGTTAGAATTACGTAGGAATAATATAAAAAAGAGAGTACCGGAAGCGAAATCGATCCACAGTTCTCGAGCTAATGAAGCAAAGTTCTTATTTGCTTGGCTGCGATACCACCTTTCATTAGCAATCCAAACGTCCTCGGTTTCGGGCTCTCACCACCGTTTAAATTTTGAATTAACATCATCATCAATGGTGGCCGAGGGCTCCCGGCATAAGAAGTCCACCTTATTCAGCCAAGCGCCATCTCAAACAGGGAGAAAGAGCAGACAAAGGTTCATGGCACTCTCTTACTCTTGGGGTGGGGAACTGATTTTAAATGCGGAAGAATCAGTAATAACCAACGACATGAGGGCCCACAAGGATATAGAAACCACAGCGATTAAGACCCATAATGTATATGCACAGAAGATGTGGCCTGTAACTGAAAATGTGTAATAATGATGTCCCCATTGGCAAAAGATTCGGTTCTTGTGCCCCCCCCCCCCCCCAACCACATTTGGATCTCCCGGAGCAGACTGCCAAGGGGCAGGTGACCATGAGAAAAAGAATGATTAACTAACGAAATGACAACGTTCTATGAGTCGCGGCGTGGAATGGCAGATGTTTGAAAGTGGTAGGGAAGCTATAAAATATGAAAAGGGAATGCAGAGGCTGAATATTGATATAGTGGGAGTCAATAAAGTGAAATTGGTAGAAGACGAGGATATCTGGTCAGATGAGCGTAGGGTAATATCAACAGCAGCAGAAAATGGTATAACGGGAGTAGGAATCGTTATGAACAGGAACGTAGGACAGACAGGTCTCATCAGAATAGACAGAAACGATAGGTCAGTAATACATGCCAAGGTCGAAGGCCGAAAATGAAGAGACAGGTAAGTATTTGAGGGCACTAAATGGGTAATTCAGTATTTAATGAAAGATGAAAATTTAATAGACAGCGGAGACTGAAAAACTGTTGTAGGGGATGGAGCAGAAGTAAGGGTTATTGGAAAATAGGGGCTTGGTACTATGAATGAGAGGGGAGGAATTATAAGTTCTGCAGTGATTTTCAAATATTAATAGCTGCTACACTGTTCAAGGTGGGGAGATACACTTGGAGAACTCCATGGGGTATAGAAAGATTTCAGTTAGATTACATCATGGGCGGGCACACATTCCGAAATCAGATACAGCATTGTAAGGCGCACTCAGGAGAAGATATACACTCAAATTTTAGTTATGATAAAGAGTAGGCTGCAGTTTAAAAGACTAGTCACGAAGAGTCAGTGCGCAAAGAAGTGGGATACGGAAGTAGTCAGGAAAGAAGAGATACACTTGAAGTTATATGAGTCTGTAGACACTGCGATATGTAATAGCTCAGTAGGAAGTTCAGTTGAAGAGGGACGGACGTCCCTAAATAAGACAGTCACAGAATTTGAATAGAAAAAACATAGTTTCAAAGAAGGTAACTGCGAAGAAACCATGGGTAACAGAAGAAACACTTCAGCTAATCGTTGAAAGAAGTAAGTACAAAAATTTTCAGGGTAATTCAGGAGTACAGAAATGCAAGACGATGAGGAATGAAATAAGTAGGAAGTGCAGGGAAGCCAAGGCGAAATGGTTGCGTGAAAAATGTGAAGAAGTCTAAAAAGAAATGATTATTGGAAGCACTGACTCAGCACACAGAAAAGTCGAAATTAAAAGCAAGGGCAGAAACATTAAGAGTGCAGTGAGAATTCCACTGTTAAGAGCAGATAACAAAGCTTATAGGAGGAAAAAGTACATTAAAGGAATATATGAAGGGGAAGACTTACCTGATGACATGACATAATAAGAAACAGGAGTCGATTTAGAAGAAGAGGCGGGGGATCCAGTATTAGACTCAGAATTTAAAACAGCTTTGGAAGACTTAAGATCGAATAAGGCAGGAAGGATAGACATCATTCCACCAGAATTTTAGAAATCATTATGTACGTGGCAACAAAACAAATATTCAATTTGGTGTGTAGACTATATGAGTCTAGCGACAGACCATATGACTTTCGGAAAAACGTCATCCACACATTTCCGAAGATATCAAAAGTCGACAAGCCCGAGAATTATCGCACACTCAGCTTAACAGCTCATTCATTCAAGGTGCTGACAAGAATAATATACAGAAGAACAGAAAAGAAAATTGACAATGTGTTATGTGACGGTTAGTTTTGCTTTAGGAAAGGTAAAGACATCTAGAGGTAATTATGACGTCACGGTTGATAATGAGAGCAAGACTACAGAAAATCAAGACACGTTCATAGGATTTTCCGACCAATAAAAAGCGTTCGACAGTGTAAAATGGTGCAAGATGTTGGAAATTCGGAGAAGAGTAGTGTGAAGTACAGGAAAAGACTGGTGATATACAATATATTCAAGAGCCAAGACAGATCAGTGAGAGTGGAAGACCAAGTAAAAAATGCTTGAATGAAAGAGGGTGTAAGACCCGTTACGAACTTCTTGGACTTGTATAGTGGAGTGAGTACATAATATTTTTAATAGGACCCACGTCCAGAAAATCCCCGTTTCCGTTCTCCGATAGTTTCAATTCAGATGTTTAATTCACCCGCTTCTGACTGAGGAATTGAGTTAGGCGTGATGCAGTACAATTATTAGAAAACAATTAGAACTGCAACATAGCGCAACAAGTAATATTTACGTCTCTATACAAACAAGTGTGCTTAAGAAATAAGCTTATCCCTTAAGCACATTTGTCTGTATTGACAGAACGTAATGTTTAAGTTTGTATCGGGAATTTACGGACACCCTGTATACACCGAAAAAGCAATGACGGAAAGAAAAGAAAGATTCAAGAGTGAGATTAAAATTTGAGATGAAAGGATATCAATGATAAGAATCGCTGATGACGTTGCTATCCTCGTGAAAATGAAGAAGAATTTAAGTATCTGCTGAATGGAATGAACAGTCTACTGAAAATAGAATATGGATTGAGAATAAATCGAAGAAAAACGAAGCTAATGACAAGCAGCAGAAACGAGAACATCTAGAAACTTATCAAGACTGATGATCATCAAGTAGATGGAATTAACGAATTGAGCTACCAAGGAAGCAAAGTAATCCATGACAGACGGAGCAGAGAGGAAATAAAAAGCATACAACTGTCAAAAAGGACATTCCTGTCCAAGAGTAGTCTACTAGTATCAAACACAGGCCTTAATTTGAAGAAGGAATTTCTGAGAATGTACGCCTGGAGCACAGCATTGTATGGTAGTGAAACATGGACTGTTGAAAAAGGAAAAGGAGGGAATCGAATCATTAGAGATGTGATGCTAGAAAGGAATATTGGAAATTAGGTAGACTGATAAGGGAAACAACGTTCTCCGGAGAATCGGGGAGGAAAGGAATAAATGGATAAGGATAACACACAATAAGAAGGGACAGAATAATAGGACGTGTATTAAGAAGTCAAGGAATAGCTTCCATGGTGCTTCCATCAAGCTGTAGAGTGTAAAATCTACAGAGGAAGAGAGAGCTCGGAATATACCCAGTAAATAATTGAGGACTTAGGTTGCAAGCGCTACTCTGAGAAGAAGTGGTTGGCACAGGAGAGGAATTCGTGGGGGACGCATGAAACCTTTCAGAAGACTGTTGGCTCAAAGAAAAGAAAATTGAAAACATGTGGGATCCCGTATTAGAGTCTGAATTTAAAAGAGGTTGGAACATTCGATATGAAGTAAAGCTGAAGGAATAGATTACTTGCCGTCGGAATTTATAAAATTAATGGAGGCAGTGGCAACCAAACTAGTATTTAACGTTGTATGTGTAACCTATGACACGGGTGACTTGCTATCAGACTCTCAGAAAAGTATCATTCACGGAATTGCGGATACAGCACCCGCCGATATGTGCGAGAACGTTTGCACAATCAGCTTAAGAGCTCATGCAACCAATATGCTGACAAGAATAGTATATACAAAGACGGAGAAAGAAAATTCGTATTTGTTGGATGACGATCAGGTTAGTTTTAGCAGAAGTAAAGTCACCAGAGAGACAGTTGTCATGTTGCTCTTGATAACGGAAGCAAGACTGAAGAAAAATAAAGAATGCTCATAGGATTTGTCGACCTTGAAAAAGCGTTTGACACTGTGAAACGGAACAAGACGTTCGAAAATCTTAGAAAAATTGGAGTAAGCAAAAGGGAGAGACAGATGATATACGATACGAGTATTTACAAGAACCTAGACGGAACAATAAGACTGGATGTCCGAGAGCGAAGTACTCGGATTAAAAAAAGTGTAAGAAAGGGATATATTCTTCGGCCCTATTGTTCAGTCTACACATAGAAGAAGCGATGACTGGAATAAAAGAATGTTTCAATAGTGGGAAGATGAGATTCGCTGGAGACTTTGCTATCCTTCGTGCAAGTGAAGAAGTCGTATTGGACCTGTTGAATGGAATGAACAGTCTGATGAGTACAGAATATACATTAGGAGTGAACAGAACACAAACAAAGTAATGGAGAGCATCGTAAATGAGATTATTGATAAACATGATCTGTGGAAGAAATGATCATTCCAATGAGTACGATGTATGGACTGAGAATACACCAAAGAAAGACGAAGGTAATGACAAGTAACAGCAACAAATAGCGCTAAAACTAACATGAAAACTGGTGATCGCGAAGCAGACGAAGGTAAGGAATTCTTCTTCCCTGGAAACAAGATAAACCATACGGACGAAGCAAGGATGATATAAAAAGTAGATCAGCGCATGCAAGGAGGATATTCCTGTCCAAGAAAAATCTATTGTTGTCGGACTTAGATGTTAATTTAACAAAGAAATGTATGAGAATGTACGTTTGGAGCACAGCCTTGTACGGTAGTGAACCACAGACAGCGGGAAAACAGGAACGGAAGAGAATCGAAGCGTTTGATATGTGATGCTACAGAACTATGCTGATAATTAGCTGGATAAAGAATGAGGGCGTTCTTCGCAGGAGCGGTGAGGAAAGGAACATATTTAAAACACTGACAAGGAGATGGCACAATATGAGAGGACGTATGTTAAGACATTAGGAAGTAACGTTCATTGTACTAAAGGGAGCTGCAGATGGTGCAAACCGGAGAGGGGGGGAGCAAGGTTAAGATTGGCATACATTCCGAAAATATTTCAGGACGTAGTGTGAAAGGGGTAGTAGGAAATGAAGAGCTAGTGGAAGAGAGGGATTTAGGAAGGGAAGCATAAGGCAATCAAAGAAAAGAAACCGTTTGTATGCACACAATCTACGTTCTCATCTGTAGTAAGTCTTAGCTGGGCTTTGGAACTAACTTATCATTGGTCCTATCCATTGGGTAAGTTAATTTTCTGATGCTCAGGAAGTCACAAACAGCAGATTAAAAAGATGGTATACATACGAGGAGGGCTCGACTTACACATAAAAACCGTCGTCTGATTTCCTCAAACCGCTTAGGACGAATACTAGGGTGTTTCCTTTGAATATAACAAAAAATGGTTCAAATGGGTCTATGCACGATGGGACTTAACATCTGAGGTCATCAGTCCCCTGGAACTTAGAACTACTTAAACCTAACTAACCTAAGGACATCACACACATCCATGCCCGAGGCAGGATTCGAACCTGCTACCGTAGTGGTCGCGAGGTTCCAGAATGAAGCGCCTAGAACCCCTCGGCCACACCGGCCGGCTTGAATATGACACTCTCGATTCTATTTCTCATCATGCTTCAATCCGAGCTTGTATTCCGCCTCTTCTGACTTCGTTGTCGACGGGTCGTCAAACCGTAATCGTTCTTCGTAATAGACTTCGATGCCTCCGATGAATGAGAGGTTACACGATAATGAAGTTTCGGTTCAAAACTAGTTGCTTACTTCCGAGGTGGAGGCTTATTTATAAGCTTCCAGTTAGCTGTTTGGATGGAATAGCCTAACTTCACGCATGTTCTAGAACGCAATGTTCTGCAGTTTCTGACAGTTGCGTCCACTGAAGCACCTACTTGACGAAACGGATGAATGGTGACGCTGAAGAAATTTCACTTCGGGAACGCCACATTTTCCAATCCACAGTTAACACTGAGCAAGGTCGGTAAGAATTATTTGTAGCTGCCACATTAAGGGCAATGAACTAATATGCACATTATAAACCGTTGATTTTCCACTCTAGCGGCTGTGTTGCAGTATTATGACACTGCCAGCGGGTTAAAAATCTGACAGTTTTCATGACAAGTATGCAACGCGTAAATCTACATTCATACCAAGCTATACAGTACGCAGTTTGGTATGTATGAGAGAGAGAGTGTGCGCACTCTTTGACATACTGTGAATACATTAACAACTAAATGTGTATGTGGAACCGCTTAAGTAAGGGACATAATTTCGCGAATTTCATTAAAACATAATACAGTAGCCTTAGTCTTCTTTTCGTAGCCTTTAGTTCATTCACCTGCGCTAACTTAATGTGTTCCCAGTGAATACTTCTTAGTAATCAATTATGGTGTCAATAATGGCCCATAACGTGGGGAGTTGCAGCGTTGTTTGGACAGGAAGCATATCATGAGCGAACGTGAATTGTGCGTGTGAACAGCTCGCCAAATACGTGTGCGCTCCACGACAATATTGCAGGCGGAATTTCAGTGCTGCGCATTGTCTGTAACATTGACGTCATTAATACGAGTCATTAAGCTGCCAAATGATTAAATCAGGCTGTCCGACCTCGACTGCTACATTCCAGCACAAATGAAATGACTACACAGCTGACTTCCAAATGCAGCCAGCTTAATCCTCGTGTGGCACGTTCAGTTTACATTTACATATGTCAAGTGTCACACATCTGCGTTACTTTTCCAAATGAAATATGTTTCCGTAGCGGGTAATAACAATCTGAAAAAAATTTGGTTAGTATTTGCATATTGTAGAGTGGTTATACGATTTTAATTCCTTGTTGTATGTCTGTTACTACTTCGTTCACAGAATTTTCTAAACGGAGTTGCGATAGATACAAAACAAAGAGACCGGATGAAGAATAAACAAAGAATTAAAATCGTATAATTACGATAGTATATGACAATGTAATTGAAAAATAATACGCTTAGTTATAATTAATCTCTGTTCGTTATAACTAATCGCATGTGGAAAAGTAAGTTAGGTCACAGCTGCGTTTTCGGTACTTGATTATCATTTTATTAAACGTTGGCGCTAGTGCCAAATATACCATGTACTGTAGTAGGCATATACTACCTTTTAGCCCTATATTGTATAGTACGAAATGCGAAATTTTCTTAAAAATACGAGGGTTGCCCAGAAAGTAATGCACCGCATTTTTTCTTCAACATTTCTTTATATGAGATTTACACACACGAAAGAATGGTGTTTTATCCACACACCGTATTTTTCCACTTAATCTTCATCCCGTTCAATGGCCTTCCTCCAGCGCGAAACATGGCCGTGTGTGCCCTGTCGCTATCAGTCCTCGTCCTTGTGGCGGAGCCAGTGCTTCACTGTGTGAATCACCTCTTCGTCCTCTTCAAAATGTCTCCCACGAATGGATCCTTTAATGGCCCAAAAAAGTGAAAATCTGACGGGGCTAGGTCAGCTGCGTCAGGTGTGACAGCCGTGGACGGTCTCCCCGACCGTTGCAAACCGTGGAGCTCCGCCGAACCGCCTTCTGATAACTTCAGCCACCGTGCCCAGCGGCTAACTATACTTCCGTCGACCGCAGATGCTCCATAGACCTTGCAAAATCATTTGTGAATATTCCCCACAGTTTCTTTCTCTGCAGTGATAAATTAAATGACGGCACATTGCTTGGAACTTACATCCCCTACAGATGCCATTTTGAAACATTCCTGCAGCTACGCTATCTATTGGAAGTGACAGAAACTTGGCGCGCTCACTCACGAGACTTCAAATAATACATACGTAACGTTTCGCATTCGTAGCATTGTTTCCGGCTCAGAAAAAAATGCATCGCATTACTTTCTAAGCAACCATCGTACACTGCAGTTGCCGAACACAGATTAAATAACATTTTGTTGTAAGTATCAGTAACGTGTAAAATGCACGAAAACGTACAAACCTACAAACACGGCGGCTATAAGTTTCTTGAAGGGTAGGTCGCTGTAAAACATAGGGAATATCGAATACCAGATCACGCATAGATTAGACTAAGTGATTAAGGGTTACGGAAGTAGAGGCGAACTATCGAGATAAATGCCATAGACGTTGTATTTTGAAGATGACTCAGCGTAAATATTTTCGGAGTGGAAAAAGCAGTATTTCAGAAGTGAAATAAAAACAACTAATATTAGTGGTAGGTAAATAGAGAAAATCCATTTTCCTGTTTCATTTATGAGATCGGAACACAAACAATTTAGCGTTTTCTCGAGTTAGTTTCCAATAACTCTTCCATAGGGCACTACAGAAAAATAACAGCGTTGCACATAAGACTCAGTGAGTCTTGGGTGCGATGGGACACTAATATGGTCACATCTTTAATTAAGAGCTGTCTGTCATCAGAAACAAGTAATGCTATAATAACTATGTATACTGCAATCTTACCCTCCCACACATCACTATAAAAATTCTCTATCTTCGCACAAATTTGAAACTTTCGAGAGGCGTCAAGTATACATAAGAATAACTTTTTACTTATCTTCATTATCTCGCTGTTGTTGTCGATGGCTCAAAGTCTTGTCTAGGGATACATTCTTGCAGCTGAAATTTCGATTTTCTAGGTTCTTGATATCTAAATAACTGATGAAGATGAGCCTGTATTATTCTTCAATTTTATTCTTTGTCACATCTTTCAACATCACAACGTTTTTACATTTTCCACATAAAAAAACAATACTTACATTGTTGGTGACAAACTTAGAAAACGTACTTCCATCAGAGGCATGCCCATTCTGCCGTACTCACAATTTCCAAAAATTTACAAAGCAAAAGAGTTTGCAAACTTCCTTTAGCAGAGAAGAATCTTCCCTAAAATATATAATTATTTTGTAAATCAATCTGGAGATAAATTTAATAAGAAGAGTAATTTTAACTGTCAGTATATATCGATTGTTACATATTAATTTCTTTTTTTATACGTTTTAACCTGAAATATAACACATCAGAAAAAATATCATATGAATTCTTTTAGTGAAACAGCTGACATAATTTTAACCTATGCAAGAATCAGTATTATGCATGGTATCGTTTATCTCTGTATACGAAATAGGTAATGTTAGGGGAGCGTGATTCATTATAATACGTAATAAACATGTGCAACTTAATGAATGCAATTTACGTCATGTCAGACCATTTCCCCATCAGTTTTGTTTGGCACTATTTGTGGTTTTCAATTCTTCGATATTTTCGACTACAAGAGAAGTTTTACCTTGCGCAATTGCGCTTATACCATATATGTTTAGTTATAGTATGGTGTCATTGTACGCATGTTCTGCTGGTGAAGATGATCTTTTGCCTACACCAGTAAGAATACTTGTCAGTACAGCATGTGAACTGAACATACATGCACACCATGTTATTATACTTAGTAGTCTTTATTTGCCGTATATAGAATGTATTTATGTGATACCTATGGTGGGGGGTTATACTTTGGTATGCACGTATGTGTTTTACATGCCTATTTTAAGTCTTTGACCAGGTGTAGTATTAAGTAGTTGTCTTTGTGTGTATTGCCATATCCTGTTTCCTCACTCTCAGCTAATTGTGTGGAATTTGTGATCCTTATACCCTCCACATATTGCATAAATCAGGCATCAGGATCCACTGCAAGTACTATGACAGTTAGGAGGGAGGTGGAAATCTTGGATTTCATGTTCGAGCGGGTGCTCATAAGCCACACATCATGGCGGTAAATACCAAACGACACCTTTCTTGGTGGAAGGAGTGTAAACGTAACAATGGAAAAACGTTGTGTGGAGTGACGGATCACGGTACAAAATGTGGCGATCCGATGGCAGGGTGTGGGTATGGCGAATGCCTGGTGAACGTCATCTGCCAGCGTGTGTAGTGCCAACAGTAAAATTCGGAGGCCGTGGTGTTATGTTTTGATCGTGTTTTTCACGGAGGAAGCTTGCACCCCTAGTTGTTTTGGGTGGCACTATCACAGCACATGTCTACAATGATGTTTTAACCACCTTCATGCTTCCCACTGTCGAAGAGCAATTCGGGGATGGCGATTGAGTCTTTCAACACGATCAGGCACCTTTACGTAATACACGTCCTGTAGCGGAGTGGCTACACGACAACAGCATCCCTGTAATGGACTGGCCTGGGCAGAGTCCTGACATGAATCCTTTAGAACACCTTTGGGACGTTTTGGTACGCTGACTTCGTGCCAGGGCTCATCGACCAAAATCCATACCTCTTCTCAGTGCAGCACATACTGAATTCCAACATTACTGATGGAGGGCGCCACGAGCTTGTAATTCATTTTCAGCCAGGTGTCCGGATACTTTTGGTCACATAGTGTACGATTACTTTATACACGTTGACTGTGGATATTTTATCACAGACATAGTCCCTTTGATTGTTCAGAGATGTCACTAAACTCACCCAAAGATGTAAAAAAACCATGCATGAGCAGCGTCTACTAAACGGAGGAGGTCCGACAGCTGATCAGTTCCACTTATTCTACTAGTAAGGAAGACACAGCCCGTCTTGTCTGTAGTTCAAACATCCCTAAACAGTCAATATCGCGGTTCGATCGTGTCCACATTGTTACTTTGTTCCAGGAAGAGCTCTCAACAAGGGAACTGTCCAGGCGCCTCGGAGTGAACGAAAGCACAATGTTGTTCGGACATGGATGGGATACAGAGAGACAGAAACTGTCGATGACAAGCCTCGCTCAGGCCGACCTACGGCTACTACTGCAGTGGATGACTGCTACCTATGTATTATATCTCGGAGGAACCCAGACAGCATCGCCACCATGTTGAATAATGCTTTTCATGCAGCCACAGGACTTCGTGTTACGAATCAGACTGTGCGCAATAGGCTACATAATGCCCAACTTCACTCCTGACGTCCATGGCGAGGTCCATCTTTGCGACCACGATACCATGCAGCACGGTACACATGGGCCCAACAACATGCAGAATGCACCGCTCCGGATTGGTTCCACGTTCTCTTTACAGATGAGTGTCGCATATGCCTTCAACCAGAGACGTGTTTGGAGACAACTTGGTCACGCTGAACACCTTAGGCACACTATTCATAGAGTGCAGCAAGCTGACGGTTCCTTGATGTTTTGGGGTGGCATTATGTGGGGCCCACATACGCCGCTGGTGGTCATGGAAAGCGCTGTAACGCCATCCACCGACCGATAGTGCAACCGTAACGGCAACATGTTGACGAGGCATTAATCGTCATGGAGGACAATTCGCACCACCATCGTGCACTTCTTGTGAATGACTTCCTTCTGGATAACTAAAACGCTCGACTAGATTAGCCAGCATGTTCCCCAAACATGAACCCTATCGTACATGCCTGAGATAGGTGGAAAAGCGCTGTTTACGGACGAGGTGACCCACCAACCACTCTGAGGGATCTACATCGAATCGCCGTTGAGGAGTGCTACAATCTGGACAAACAGTGCCTTGATGTGCTTGTGGATAGTATTCCATGACGAATACAGGCATGCATCAGTGCAACATGACGTGCTCTTGGGCATTAGAGGTACTGGTGTGTACAGCAATTTCGACCATCACCTCTGAAGGTCTCGCTGTATGGTGGTGCAACATGAGATGTGTGGATTTCAGGAGTAACAAAAAGGGTGGAAATGATGTTTATGTTGATCTCTAATCAAATTTTCTGCACAGGTTCCGATACTCTCGGAACCGAAGTGACGCAAAACGTTTTTGATGTGTATATTTCGTCCGGTGTATTTGTGTTCTATATTGTAACTTTACAACTTTTCCGCCTTTAAAGATCAATTAAAGCTAATATATTTACAAACAGTTATTTCAGTCTTTTGCGGCGAGCATGTTGTACTAAAATGTTCTCAGTGCCCTATTCTCTTTACTTAGTGCGTAAGTCCCCCGAAAATCTTTAGTAAAATTATTTTCAATCTTTTCTGTTTGAATTCATGTTTGTTACACACTGGAGCTGCTTTTCTATGTGATTATGTCTACAATAATAACTAAGTAAATGTATCCCGGTCCATAATGGACATGCTGGCTATGTGGTTGCAAGTCATTTGAATAGTCACAGAATGGCGCTCGACGACTGACAGGTATGATGCACTGTCAAAGGCCTGAATAAGCACCTTTTGCGGTGCGGACGGCAGCGAGACATACGATAATAGAGGCAATGAGCTTCTGGCAGTTACCTACAGGGATATGGCGTCATGCCGACTCCAGTGAATGGCCAGCTGCGATAGGATTTTCGGTTAAGAATCCATCTGCGAATAGTCTCATCAAGGTCGTCCTACAGGTTCTCGACTGTGTTTAAATCCGGGGGCTTGGTGGCCAAGGGAGTACGTTAAAATCATCCTAGGACTCTTGGAACCACGCATGTGCACTGCGAAGTGTGTCACGTGTTGCATTTATCCTGGTGGTGCATGACATCATGTCAAGGAGAAACAAACTGCATGTATAGGAGAACGTGGTCCCCAAGGAGAGATGCATTCTTTTGTTGATACCCTGCACCTTCCAGAATGCCGAGATCATCCAGGAAATGCTACGAAAACATTCCAAAGACCAAAACGCTCCCTACTGGTTGAAGGGTGTTTGCTTTCAGATGTTTCACGCCGCACGCGCCAACGCTATCACTCCGATGCAGCATAAAACGTGTGCGTCCAATTGCGGTACTGGTATGCGAATACTAGTCTGCGTCGCCAATGTAAAGCAGTGGAGAATGGGTTCATGAATCAGGTGCTTTCTGTGCAAGCCTGTATGCATCAACAATCGGTGAACTCTCGTCACGGAGACACTTTTAGTGGCGCCTTGGTTCAGCTGTCCCGATAGTTGCACGAGAGTTACACGTGTATTCGCCGGTACACACCTCCTCAGCCGTCTTTCGCGATTGTCGTCTACGGCCTGTGGCGCCCCACAGTTGGCTCAGTGCCTGATTTAGATGGCGCCATTTGTGTCCGAACAGTTTACGAACTTAGCTGTTTTGGTATTACTGCACTGTGACGTTGAATAGAGGCAGTGTCCCGTTAATGAGGTTCGATCGTGTATTTCCACTTCCCATATCACCTCTTCATGGTCAGCTTCTCGTAACAGTTGCATTTCCTGCCATAGGTGAAGTAATAATGCTGATCATATGTGTTTGTAGTCACCTGGGAATACTAATAAAGTGTTACTGTTCCCCTGGTTTTGGATTACGTCATTATTTTTTCCTCGTGATTTCATGAACGTTTATGCAGCCCAGAACAATGAAGACAATAATTTGTCTATACGAAAAGAATGAAATTAATAAAATTCTTTTGGCACTACTTCCGTGTTTCGTTCAGGCCTTTAACATGTATATTCTTGCATATGCTACATTTCGCGGATAGGGTACATCATTGCATTTTCTTCTGAATCCTGTTGTTTTTTAGAGGACTTTCTGCAGGCGTGAATCAAAATATTTTGTTCGACCACTTCATTGTTTCGACTGGTGATCTATATTGCTTAACTTCTGTTTTACGTAGTAATAGAAGTTTTCTTTTTACAGGCAGGAACCAAAATAAATGCAGATGACTCCACTATCGTCGCAGAAAGTGGGGCAAGTGTGCTTAGCAGTATATTCTCGACTGCCCAGTCAAAACAACCAAGATGGCGAAAACAATAGCGATTGCAGATAGAAGAGGAAAGACAGTGGCAAAAGGCGGATATAGCGGGACTCCTTCGACACACGCGCCCCAATAGGTGAGCAGTCGTTCCGTGTTCGCAACAGCTCTGTATCTCATTTCTCGCAATATTTCCCAAGTTTGATTTCAGGTCCTCTTTCCTATAAGAACTCAAGCAACGCGCCAAGCCCTTCAATTCTTTCCTCTATGTTATATCAGTATTTGACAGTTTTTTTATCCCCGATCATTCGGACATTTAGAAACAAAGTTTTTCTAATTATTTTAAATAAGTGTAGTGTTATTTATATTTTGACTAAACTAGTGCCTTTTGGGATGGATGAGGTGGGTGAAAGTTTCCAGTAGTCGTTAATGGCTCATCAAAAGCATCCTCTTAACGTACTTCATCTCGCAAGTGTTTCGAACGAACTGTGGCAAGAATCTTACCCATCTTCTTAAAAATTCGTTTTTACGGGTACTCCAGTAAAACTCATGACCATGCCAAAAAGAATTTTCAGTGGACAAACATATCCTCTCACCCTTAAGTCTTTAAGCAACCGCTCTTGTCAAAGAAGATACATGCAGTGTAGGAGTCATTTTCTTTTCGTGATTCAACTGCTGTATTTACAACATAACACGGCGCTTTCTATCGGATATTCCTATCCCCAGTGTCCATTAAATCTCTTTTATTCCTTATTATGGTACTTTTTTCTTACTACTTTCCTTATGATTTACCAAATATGTCGGCGGCCTCCTTGGAATGAAAATACGTAACGTCAAATGTTTTTCTCTTCTCTCCTCTAGTTATTTCGATTACTCTTTGGAGAACTCTTTAAGCCACTATTTCCGTAGTACTTTATTCTGTTTTCCTCTTCTTTTCTGTTACGCTCGTATGCTATAAACCGACTAGTTCTGGCTCAGTAGCGTAGTTGTAATACTGATACTTGATATCGAATTCAAAGTTTTGTTTAACACCGAAAGCTTCGTAGAATTACGACAGTAATGAAATACTTACCAGTTAATAGTAGAGAAATGTTTATCAGAAAGTATAGCTATGTAGTGAGAAATATATTAAGAAATATCTATTGTGAAGACTTGATAATACCGTATTTTTCTTCTTTTCTTTAGAATTCCTGAATCATCACATAATACGAGTGGATCACATTGTTTCTAAAGAAAAAGTTTAACTACCATTTTTCCTACGGATATTTTAATGATCGCCAAATTACAATCTGCATTAACAAGTGTCACGATATCAAATTTGGTAAGGTAATCCATTGCAGTAACTATTTGGAATTCATATAGACTTGAACAATGTTAAATGGAACATTCTATTCGTAAAATGTGAATTAATTTGTTATAAATGTGATTATAAATCGTAATCAATTTCAACTAAGTGAACTGAAGATATCGGCTGTGATACCTATTTTTCTACTGTGTCGTGAAGTAACAAATCTTTATTGTGTGTTGAAGAAATACCTTTTAAAAATGTTAAAATTTAATGACGAATCTCATATAGACTCAAATATGTGTCAATATACACTTTCGTGTCGTGCTGAAGATATCAGTAATTTATAAGAACTTGCCTCTACGTTGTAACCTGGAGGAGAAACAAATGTGCAAATAAAGTTTATTACTGTTTTAGAAAAAAAATCTCAGTGTATTAACTGTTTTTCTTCCATTTTTCAATTCCGTACATGCCTTTCAAATTAAAATATCCTCTTTAATTGCTGTTATGCATATACGGACTATCATAAGAACTACGGCAAAAAAAAAAAAAAATAAAACAACTCTGTGGCTCTATTACTGAACTCAAACTTATGTGTAATAAATTGTTATGTTAACACTGAAACTCTAATATTTATTGCTTCGTGTTACACACTTCATTTAGATGAGTAATGCAAATATGTAGCTACTTAACGTGTTATGAGACATGCTGGTTCTGGAGGTGCTACTGAAGTCATATAAACCACATAGTTACGAATCGAATGTCGGCTAGTACTCTTAAACAGCAGTAATCATAACATTGCTTGTTAGCTAGTACAGATAGGTACAGAAACTTGCTTCTCCCGTGTGCATCGTCTGAAGTAATCAGATCGTTCCTCATCAATGTATGGAAAAATTAGTGACTACATCTTAAGAGATGCGAATGAACAATGGATATGCACTTAGTTTGGGAGGCGATTCTTAAACGGAATTGGAGGCAATCTTCCGTGAATCCTCGGTATGAGGGGAGCGCCTTTTGAAGATTTGACTGTAAGAAAAAGATGTTAAAAATGGAGCCACTTCGGTTTTCATGACCAAGATGAAAGTAGCACAGCAGTTCTTAAATGAGGTTTTTCCATTCCTGTTACGAAACCAAGTTACACTACCACCACAGTTATTGTTACAAAAAGTGTAATGTAAGGTTCTCTGTCATGGTTTACAGCTGTACCAAGACACTGGGCTGTTCGTCAACAGATTTTCACGAAAACTCCACTTAGTCTCTTGAAGGGATTGAAGAATGTCTGGAATTATGGGAGCGTATCAATGCCTATAGCTGAAGCTGCCTGTTCCATACAGTATTTAATGGCCCGCCCACCTGCCCCCTTGAGGTGAGAGGAATTGTTATGCCCATTCCAGTCCATACATCTTGCTGACGCCTAACTGATATCATGTAAAAATCTAAAATTTTAGTCTTTTCCAGTAGAGCTATTATTTATTTTCTGATGAATGCAACAACAATATTTGTTAACGGGAACCAGAGTGGCAACCATGTTTTCTTATCATTTTGTAAGAACTTCAAGTAGTATAAGGAAATGAAATGAAGTCACTCCTTTCAACCAAACAAGAGCTTATTTTAGAAAACGGATCTCTAAAAAAATGGTTCAAATGCCTCTGAGCACCAAGGCGCTTAACTTCTGAGGTTCAAATGGTTCAAATGGCTCTGAGCACTATGGGACTTAACTTCTGGGGTCATGAGTCCCATAGAACGTAGAACTACTTACACCTAATTAACCGAAGGACATCACACACATCCATGCCGGAGGCAGGATTCGAACCTGCGAACCTAGTGGTCGCGCGGTTCCAGACAGTAGCGCCTAGAACCGCTCGCCCACCCCGGCGGGCGAAAACGGATCTCTCTCGCTAGTTAATCATCCAACAGCAACTTGATGTTAAAAAGTAAAAATTCTTACACATTCTCAGTTTCACAAAATGCATATGAGTATTTGCAAACAATTCAACCGAACATATCACGTCTTCGTGTGTACTGCATTTCATAATCGAAAAGTGGATTACTTGAAAGCTTTCAGTTCGCCTGTGTAGCCAAAGAACTCATCGTCACGGAGTTTGATAGTATCGACGTGTAAGACCGAGAACACCTGATCTCCGACGAACCACGTAAAACAGTTTTGCAAGTCTGGCAGAGGCACATATTCCAAAACTACCTTCTGGCTTAACAACTGATAATCCACCACTGATAGGAATCCGGAAATGGGAAATGCGCATCGACTGAATAATTACGCCATCTTTCAAAAGCTGACTCAATATTTGGGGCAACTCACGCATTTTAGTTGGGCATAACCTATAAGGCGATTGTCTAACCGTTTCCTGATGGGGCAGTCGGACGATACATTCAATTTTCGTGGACACCGCAGCCTATTGGTGGGACATGCGGAAACTTACGCAGGACGTGCAATAACTTTTCCCTCTCACCAGCAGACAAGCGCCCGACCTCAGATTCACCCCTGTGACCGCCTACGCAACGCATTCCCCGTGCCACTTTTTGCTTACAAAAGACAAGCTTCTCACAGGAGCTAAACATGAATCTGTTTCACCCCATAATCCGAAATACACTGAGAATTTTCTAAAACCTCATAACCCAATAGTACGAGTAAATTGACTGTCGTTGCCCTCACGACCCAAAATATTTACGGGCTACATAAATTTGCTTATCCTTACATCAAATCTCACCAGCAATCTGTACGTGGTCTCCTGAAACAGTACAACAATTCTCTCTATTCGAGTCAAGCTGCAGTAAGCGGGCAACCTCATTGTCTCCTCTAAAGCTATCCGAATCTAAAGCTATCCGAATCCAATAAGGCAGACACTGGCTCTGTCAGTTTTTGTGCACAGATAGATGGCAGGCGGCTAGCTTCCACCCCACGCACCTTCAGGGACCTTCCAGGCGTTGCCGGCTTCCTTTATTCTCGATCGAGCTTTTGGCGTCAGGAGTTTTCGCCACACTTCCGCGATACTGGACGGTGCCTGACTAGGTATTCCCAACTGCCACATCCAAACTACGATCCCGCCCACCCTCAACACCTCTTGGTGCGGTTGCCTCTCGCACTACTCTCCTCATACCCTTCCTGATAGCATCAGCTTCCCAACGAAGCTCATCTTCGTCCTTCAGAATGTCAATAACAGTTACTAGACGGTGGAGATTCAGAAAGGTCTTGAGTCTCTCAGTAAACAAAATACGCGGTCTATCTAGAGGTCGCAGGTCGTCCAACATGGTCGTGACCATGTCCGTCTGAGGAATATCCTCACATAGGTCTACGAGTGTACCCTAGGTGCCTTTAGACGTTCAATGTATTCAGAAAAATTTTCCTCCCTTCCTCGTGCCTGACAAAAATATTCGTCTCTTAGGTTCTTGCACCTTTGTGCACCTAGGCAGCCCTCCAGAATTTTCCTGGACTGAGAAATCGATGATCCTCCTCTCCACTACTTGCAACACTGCGGCTTGTTGTTCTACCTTATATGTTAGCCATTAAAAATTTTATGTGGGTTGAACGGTGAATTTACTTACAAAACTTTTTCTTAAGAATTTACTTTATTTACTAGCGATTCATCAAGAACCTTAACACATTTAACCACACTATGTGGGCGTGGAAGTAGTTGCCAGTGGGTAACTAATGAAAACAAATGAAATTTCTTTCAACAAATGGAAATTTTATTCCTAAAAACCTACATTTTTTTAGAAACAGATTTAAAATTATAATCAGAAAGCACCCTCTAAATATCAAGTTACAATTTATTCAGAGGCAGAAAGAACAAGTTTTTGACAGTATGAGCTTTCGGGCTGAGAACCTTTTGACACGGCCGTAGTCACGACCGCTCACAACAACCTCTGAAAGACTACACTGGTGCAAATCTGCAACACACAAGATTACTTTAAACTAAAAATTTTAACAACTCACACAAGCACATAAACTATGCACCCCGTAGGAGGGATGGAAATGGTACAAAACACTAACATTACAGGATTAACTTGCCACCGAAGATGCAACTTGATTAAAAAAAAAAACTTTTAGTGGAAGGGTGGCAACTTCATATACTAAAATAACCATTTAAATGAAACCCATGAAATGCAGTCTTACATAAAATATAAAAGGTTAGCCAAACATGCTCTACGTTACAGATATACCGCCTCTCAGGATGATGTGCAAGATAAAAACATATTTCAGGAATTCGGCCGTTACACTTCAAGCAATAAATTCGTTAACACCGAATCCGACAAATATGTCAGAGGCAGCTATTAACGTATGGCAAATTGACAGGGAGATTACTGAAGAACCCGAACCATAGGTTGCTCTAACCCGCCCCTACTCCACAAGGGTAAAACGGACCACCCAATTCACAAATAACCACATTCCTGCGGGTGGGAAAACGGAGAAGAATGGTGGGTCGGCCCCAAAAGAAAGCGGCTGGTGACCTCACCAAGAAAACAAGTAGAATTTAACAATTAAATGAAAGAACATATCTCCAATCACTTAACTTCTAATAAACTGCGATTTCTGGTGAAGACCTGGCGCAGCAGCTCCAACGATCTCCCGAACCGCCCGCTGCCAGCCGCTTCAACGGACGCAGGGAGGCGCGCCCATCTCCCGTCTCACGGCGTCGCAGCTCGCACCGGCCAGACCGATGTCGTGGTTTGACTCCTGATGCTCGTGTCGGCCGCAAAGCCACTATCCCTCGCTATACGGCGCGATCCACTGGTCTCACTTGGCGACCTCACATGCGCCGACGCTCAAGGCGGACAAGTCATCTTGTGTGTCTCAGTGCACGACCGACCATTCGATCGATCCAACCGCCAATGACCGTTGCCCACGCAAACTCAGATGCAGGAACTCAGCCCCTACCGGGGGACCACTAGCTGAGTTCTGTTACTGGCGGAGTGGCAAGATTCTCATTTTGCCGGTTTTAAAGTTTGATCCTAACTACAGACATACTAGCACTCCGAACGACCGACAGACACTAACTGCCGCACAAATGCGAACGAGACCGGTAACTGGTGACGAGTGACTGACCCACATTCTCTCCGACTGACCAACCCCCTGGCGAGCTTATAGCGCCCCTTAAATGCACGTGAAGAGGCAACCTTTCCCCTTTTCCACCAGAGGGAGACACCAAAGCTGCGATTGCCACAGCGGCGCCACCGCCAGAAACGGAGGACGATTGCTTCACACAACGCGCTGCGGCGCGCTATTCAAAAGAGCAATTTTTCCAAGGCTCATGGGTAACATTTCGGACCGAATGGTCGTGAATGGCTCTGACAATAGTCAACAATAGGTGCGGGAGTTTCCCAAAAGGATCACAAGTGTGAGATTGCCCTATCAGATGTTCTTTCCACCCTTCGCATGCCTCTCATTCTGCTTGCCACATAAGATTACCCAGAAGGCCCTGAGCCAAAGTAAATTCTTCCTGAAGAGCATAGAGGTCATCTAACGATCATGGTCAACGAACAAAGAACCCTGTTTACTACAAGATCTGCCAGATCGTGCAACCGCAGTACCGTCAAGAGGACTACCCTCCTGCACAACACCAAGTAAGGAGGTGCAAGGGGCGGCGGCAACACTCACCTCACCAACGCCTACGACTGATGACCCTTTAGTTTGATCCCTTTACTCCCCAAACCAACCAACCAACCGCCTGCACAGTAACCTCTCGCGACCTGACCAGTGTCCTAAGAAGCCGCTAGGCCAGCTCCGCCACGCAACCGTGATCTTACTCTGACCTTCGGAGCAAGGATACAAGGGTCCTAGTATAAAACGCACTAAGCACAAAAAATTTAAAAAAAATAGATTTCCTTTATTGACAAAGAGTACTTCGGCACTTTAGCGATGCAGAATTATTAAGAGAAACTACATACTGTTGGCGTTAGCCTATCACATAATAACACATTCGGGCTTCATTCAACGAGACATGGCCGAACAGAGTTCTTAAGTCTCGACCTGCCCAAACTGCCTTTAAAGCAGATGACTAAAATATTTCATATTCAACTAGCCTTTTGTTACTAACAATTGAAACTGCCCATCGGCACCCCCCCCCCCCCCCCCACTATTCCCCGCTCTCCACCCAAATCAAATTTAGTGGTAAGATGGCCCAGTATATAGCCCGTCAGAAACTGGACGTAGACCAAGCATGAGAACAGGAAGAAGGTGTGCTGAACTGTGGAAAAAGGCTAAATAGAAACACTCGACGGTGCAAACTCAAGAACTGCAAAACTGAGCATAGCCAAACAGCTGCGATATCGTGGTTAAGTGGTGGCGATGTTAGACTACGACGAGGATGAGTCGTGTTCAGATCTCTCTTGCGTTAATTATTTTTATTTATTTATTTCCACAAAATTATCAACTGTCCGTCCAGTCACTAAAATTTTGGTTCTCTTTCTGTAATCTCGGCATTTCTCATACTATACACTGGTAGAATATGAGTCATGCGGTAAGAATACGTTACCGTCGCAAGAAAACGTGATGAATAGTCAGAGCAGGTGAGGTACCAAATAGACGTCTCACCGAAATGAAAACAACAAATAAACGGGTGGAAACTACGTCACAACGAAGGAATTCAAGCGTCAAAACTTCGATAACGAAACCCAACTTCAAAAACATTGAAAACACATGTTATGACAGAGCACTGAGAAACTGTGTGATTGTGAAACTATTGTGTTTATCTGTTGCAGCTTACGTGACAAATTATAATGTTTTCATCATTTACTTGTGAGTGATCACAGTCATATTCATACGAAGTGTTAAATTGGGCAAGGACTCGTACCTCATTCACCAGGCGTACATATTATGTGCTTCGGTAAATGATTCCTATCATATGACACACACACTGTCACAAATGCCGTCTATGAGACACCAGACGTGTTTTCTGGTGGAGGAATCGGTTGACTCGTAGCTTTGTCATCCAACATTTGCTATTCCCATTCGAAACCGCTGCAGACTGCTAACAGAGTAGCTGTGCAGAATCAGCTGTCATTATAGGTCCCTTCCTTACACCTCGCTGTTTCAAAAGGACGTTACACCACGACACAGACACAAATATGAACACAGCGAACAGCGATTAAAAAATATAAATGTTGCACCAGGGATTACTGAACACAGCTCACCCGCTCGGCAGTCGAACACCGTGACCACGTGACTACAACGACACTGTGTATCTAGGCTGCTCTATATTGCACTTCTTGTCCTTTGACCGTTCGCTGTTTCTGTTTTGCTTCTTTTTCACAGTACGGTACATCTTATTCCTTATTTTCGTGCTTGACCTGTATTCAGGTTTTGACGTGATGTCCACTGAGCCCTCTTACCACGAAATCTGAGGGGTTGCGACGGGGAGTTTTCATCGTAAGTAACTGCAAGGCAGTAAGACCTTCAGTCTCACCTTAAAGGATCAGTTCTTATTCTAGGTTACGGGTGGCACATAAACCACAGAATCATTCATATCAGCCACGGTTTTAACCGTCTACGTGTGATTACACAACACTCAAAATATTAACAATTTAGTCGGCGTGTAATCGCCTTAAAACACTTAACTCGACTTCCCTACTAACCTGCAGTAGCACTTACATGGCAATTTACATACCATATAAAATAAGATAAATTTGCAATGGCCTAATGATTGCGCAAACGGATAAAACTTGGAGTTTGACTCGGTGCTTAGCCGCCTTTGAATTCACAATTTCAATCGTCACGAGCCGTTTAAGGTTTGAAACTACACAAGCAGTTATATATTGAAATGCCCATGGCGCGAACCTTTTTAACAGCTTACACAAACAGATTAAAGTTTAAGTTTAGCTGAGCGCTTAGCCGCCTCTAAATTCTGCAATTAATTTTTCAATATGAATCGGCACTAGCCGTTTTAACTTTAAGAATACACCAGAAAGTTTTTAAATTCGGCCCTTGGCCACACGTAACACCATTAAAAAAATTAATAAAATTCATGGCTCTCGCAGTCACTAAACTATGCAGGTTAGTAATTTTCCTGAGAAATGACAGGTGCCTGGGAGAATAAATTCAAATTATTTATGAAGCTAATTGTCTAACGAGATACCCTCAGGCATAGGCCTCGATCGACACAGCACACGAAAACAATAATTACCTTGAAAGGTGCCCTTAGCGCTGCCGACACATCCCGTTGCATATAAGTACAGAGAAAAGGTTGGTTTGTGGTGTTGGAGGGACTAGACTACAAAGGCCATCGGTCTATAAGTACAGAGACTGACATGAGATGATGTGGGCACTAGCTACTTAATACTTTATCAGACATACGGTTAGAACTTATCAATGAATAAGCTCTTAAATCCTTCAAGAAACAGGAGGAAGTTTCTAAAAGTATTCAATGATATCAATTGAAACACAGAGGTGCGGTTCGAGGCTAGACAATAAACCATTTCACTTCCACAAATTACTCTAAAACAAAGCATATGGCGACACTGCCGGAACATGTTAAAGATGGACATAAGAATGATACCAATAGAGAATATGTTAACCAATAGCCAACTTAGCGGCCGATAACACAGTTTCTTAAGCGTCATGTTGCAAGACAGTGACTAAGTGTTCGGTACGACAGCCGTTACTTTAACAATGCCGTAAATGACGAACAAACAGCCGCTAGCTTATATGCAAAATTACCTTTGCTATAGTAGTTCACCGGCCTAAAATGGTTCAAATGGTTCTGAGCACTATGGGACTTAACTTCTGAGGTCATCAGTCCCCTAGAACTTAGAACTACTTAAACCTAAGTAACCTAAGGACATCACACATATCCATGCCCGAGGCAGAATTTGAACCTGTGACCGTATCAGTCGCGCGGTTCCAGACTGTAGCGCCTAGAACTGCTCGGCCACCCCGGTCGGCTCACCGGCCTATGTCGATCCTAAACGTTTAACTTGAAAAAAATCAGAAATAACAACCACTAGGCTACCACTACAGCTACACAACAGACAGCTTATTATGCCTTTAAGCACACGGTGGTTTAGAAGTTTTTAAGTATACAGGAAATGGCCACTCGCTACAAAACAGTATTAGCCAAGATGGAAAATTCTGTTAATTTTAGTCACAATGCTTTATATTCGTACACTAAGGCACAGCTTAGGAGCATACCTGAAGATTCCCATATTTCTAACTAAACCGCTGTAAGATACCGCACAACCTGAGCCTTCCAGTACATGTCACCGACCGTTTTGTAAAAAATAGCTGATAATTTCTAAAGGAACGATATTTGACAACGATGTTACCATGAATATAAAAGCAGTAGTTCCCGCTCCACACTCCCAAACCTTCGGCACGTCAGCCGCAATGGTTTGTTTCGTTCTCGCTAAACAGCACAACGCCAGACCCCGATGCTCTCGACGTTCGGACGGTGGTTCACTCTGAGCCCTCCGCGAGTCCACAACGCAGCTCCGCTGCGGCGTATCAAGGGTTGCATACAGGCTCGCCCGCTGCTCGGTGATCTTCCTCCTCCCCTTATCTCGCCCCACTCCATTCCCTAAGACCCAGTACTCGCGGCCTCTCACGCACTCTAGTCGCGCAGCCAGCGCTGAAGCTATCGCTGATGCGAATCGATAGCCAAAAGACTCAGAGGCACACATCATCCATGGCTGTCAGCAATCATGCACAGTAAATAAACTGGAAGCAGTCTTGATCGTATAAATTTTTTAATGTTGTGACCGGTTTCGATCTTATTATAAGATCATCTTCAGACCTACAATGAACAAGAAAATGGTTCAAATGGCTCTGAGCACTATGGGACTTAACATCTGAGGTCCTGAGTCCCCTAGAACCTAGAACTACTTAAATCTAACTGACCTAAGGACGTCACACACATCCATGCCCGAGGCAGGATTGGAACCTGCGACCGTAGCGGTCGCGCGGTTCCAGACTAAAGCGCCTAGAACCGCTCGGCCACACAGGCCGGCAATGAATAAGACTTCTTATAAACATATAAGGGACGAAATCGTATATTAATAAAACAGTAAATAATGCTGATATACCATAGATGTCTGCGGGGACGGTTGCGCATGACAACCATCTTGCTTGTGGCTGGTGGTGTACTACAACGTGAAGGACTCCAGCTGCTAATTAAATACTTGAGGCTCCGCCCACCGTCTCCGGCATAACGTCATGGATAGCCAATCACGTAGGTTGCATTTCCACCGCTTGAGAATGTAATGTGGTAGTTACTATTAAGTAATTATTACCATTTATAGAACTTATCAAACGAGGTAAAATCTTATAGCTTATAAAATATAGTTTAAAAAGGTAATTACTGCGACCTAAATAGTGTGGCCCTGTATCATGTAGTGTTATCGACCGAAGCATAGATGATAACGAGGACGCCACTCTAGTAACCATGGCTACCTACTCGTCTTACTAGGGCCAAAGAGGCTATCTGTGGGGAAAGCGTCCTGATCGCTCTAAGCTTGCCAGGGAGACCCAACGAAGGTCGACCAGTACATGATATGGGTAAGTGGAATGCGCATGAGTTAGTGTTACCATTAAAAATATTATTAAAAGGCATCTCGTCAAAATAAATGTTACAAAATGGTTCAAATGGCTCTGAGCACTATGGGACTTAACGTCTGAGGTCGTCAGTGCCATAGAACTTAGAACAATTTAAACCTAACTAACCTAAGGACATCACACACATCCATGCCCGAGGCAGGATTCGAACCTGCGACCGTAGCGGTCGCGCGGTTCCAGACTGTGGCGCCTAGAACCGCTCAGCCACTCCAGCCGGCAACAAATGTTACATCTAGAATGCGATATTACGATATTAGTAGTGGATTGTTACAGAAATTTATAAAGTAAGAGCTATATTTCCGTTACGGTTGTTGGTCTGCATAGAATGCATCGTGATGGCTGTCATGAGCGTAAAATTAATGACATTATGCCACTATAGAACAGATAAAACCCCTGTCCGGACGGTCACATCATGAGCGGACGAAATAATGTCTGCGGTAACCATTATGTTATATTGAAATATAGTGTTATTAAATATACCATAGTAGTGTGAGGGAAAAAAACATCCCTTGTCAAATAGTAAAAGACAGGTAAGTGACATATAGCGAATACATAAGGCAAGAAAATTGATTGGTGCACACACGCACTTAATCCAGAGTAATATGTGGGAAAACAACAGTCACAAGTTAATATAGTACACAAAATATAAAGCATGATAATGTGATACTAAACATATTGAAGAGCACAGGCACATTCGTCGGACGTAATGTCTGTCGATATGATATAATAAAATACAGGAGTTATAAACAAATGTGGTAAGGAGTAGCGTAACAAACACAATCGACAATAATTGTGTTTTATCAATATGCGATTTAGTCCTTTATATGTTTATAAAGATTCTTGTTCATTTTAGGTCTGAAGATGATCTTATAATAAGATCGAAACCGGCCACCACATTAAAAATTTATGCGAGCAAGACTGCTTCCAGTTTATTTGCTATATTTATAAATCGCTGTTTCCTATAATTTGTTCTTTAAAATGTTAAATCATGTATAGTGGCTACATTCCTGTAACGTCGTTATGCAACATCGTTAAAGGAACACCCAGTTTCTCGTAGTCCTAGTGCATGACCTAGTTCAAACTTTCTGTTGATAATGGCATCTTTGTCGCATTAAAGGTAGTCTTGACTAACATCTGTTCATCACGTCCAACCTCGAAGGTAACTAACGCTCACAACTTTTGCATCATGTGTTTAAAGCAAACCTGATTTTCATCTCCGTAGTGGCGAATCCAGCGCTACTCTTATGCGATTGGGGCGAAATTTGAATAGACATCGCCATTCAGATGTAGAAACACGCCTACCGACTTTCGTTTATGGCGAACGACTCCTTCTTGTTGTTCCGATTTTTTTCCGCCACTGTATTTTATTGCAGATACAACAAACCTTCAAGTAAATTATTTCCATACTTCAATGAAACTAAATTTGATTTTCATCAACAACCACCAAATGCTGGAGAAAAGCATCCTGCAAGTTATAACATTCTCATTTTTATAGGTACTTCTTATTTTCGACGTTCTTGTGTCTTAATATAATACGTGCGGTATATTAGTAATATCTTTTGGTAATTCCATACGCTGAAAAGACAATGATTGAAAGCAGTTTATTCGCTCTTACTGTGCTTGTAAAAGTTACCCTACAGCAATCAGTGTCTGGAGGTTTGTAGTACAAGTTCGTAGTTCAGAGTAACACAGGGTCCACACCAATTTCAGTGGCCTCTCTATCACGAATACAGGTCGTAGGTCCAGAACGACTTAGGAAGTCTCTTAAATACCTGTGATGTCCGGTAAAAATCTTCATACCGAAAAACAATTTATTAAATTTGAAACATCCCCTTAGAAAAGTTAATGAATTACTGTGCTTATAAGCCTCTTACGTTATTTGATCTTCAAACAGCTGAGCAGAACTGAACGTACTCAGACATTTCTCCCTTTACTCATTCTTATCAACACTAAACTGACACAATATTTTTAGCGCAACGCAATCTGACTCTTAATAATGCCTACAAAAGAATGACCCTGACTAACAATAACCTATACCTTTAATGAATCACTTACCTCACAAAAATCTTCGTTACTCGAACTACTGCAATACAGCGAGCGCCAATACTGCCAGCTAAATAAAAGATTCTAAGTACTGAAGGCACTAACCACTGATAGGCATAGTTAGCAAATGAAAGATTTTGATAGAGAAGAAACAATGTATTTACCTTAATATTGTTCAAAAGTCATCATATATATATATATATATATATATATATATATATATATATATATATATATATATATATATATATATATATATCAGTTCATGATATAAAGTATTACAAATTTACTCTTTCTGATGGACACACGTCCAGATCGTCCGTTCTCAGAATTCTGCCATCTCTCTCCCCACGTCCACCACTGCTGGCGGTTCACCTCCAACTGCGTAACTCTACGCGCTGTTCACATCCAACTGCCCAACATTACAATAGCAAATACTCCAACAATGCAAACCAGCCACAGACTGCACACAGCACAGTCAGTGATTTTCATACAGAGCACTACGCATTCGGGAGGACGACGGTTCAATCCCGTCTCCGGCCATCCTGATTTAGGTTTTCCGTGATTTCCCTAAATCGCTTCAGGCAAATGCCGGGATGGTTCCTTTGAAAGGACACGGCCGATTTCCTTCCCCATCCTTCCCTCACCCGAGCTTGCGCTCCGTCTCTAATGACCTCGTTGTCGACGGGACCTTAAACACTAATCTCCTCCTCCTCCAGAGCACTACGTTGCGTTACCAACATAAAACCTAAATAGCCGACATACAAATTCATTTCCATATGTCTCGCAGATGTTGCTTTTAGATGAGTAGTACCCAAACGCCGTTACCTTTCGGTGGAAGTTTTCGTATGCATATTCGAGACATGGATGCTAATTTTTACTAATAGTCCTTGTTACCATATTGTTTGAACTCTGTAAAGAATTACATGATTAATAGGAAGATCGGTCTAACACTCTTTACAGGGACTGTGCTACGACTTGCACAATTTTTACTGTTTCTGTTAACATTGCAACGCTGAGTTTTGAATCAAATATGGCCAAAATTGTCAACAAAGTAAATGATACACACGTTGTTGCCCATTCCATGAATAGCATTTGTTTTACATCGGTTCAGCTCACAGGAAACATGCTAAAAGCGAGTCGGTCACATCTGTGTGTAGATCAGATTTTAATATTCTTTCTTCATTGTACGAATCTACGGGGAATTGAAGATCAAATATGCATTACACTTCATGCTATCAAAATGTCAGCTACTCAGCTCGTGCGAGTGTATCTTACAACGAGTGTGAGAAGTACCCTTGCGTTCCGTACTATTTCTCAGGGAAGGAGGTTGACAAATACTTCAGTGGACGAAGGTTGTCGGAGCGCAGTGGAATGAGGTACCCAGAATGGCTTTCCCGTGAGTGATGAACCTGTGAGTGAGGGGGAAACCGTTTCTCGAAAGGCTGACAAAGAAGGATTCACGCGCTTTTCAGCTCCCCGGACACGTGCCGCGGCGCCCGGCTGGTGCTAACTATTCTGAGGATACTGAGTGGGCAGTCGCCCTCCCATTCAGCACGGTGACGTCAGCGACGAGACTGCGCTTCTGACGCGAATACTCAATCTGTCGCAGTGCGGCACAGTCCAAGTAGTTTCTATTAGAGCAGAGTACTGACTGTTTCATTACGCTGGCTACCTGACCTACGAGAAGGGTTTGACTGAACCAGACAATCGTGTTCTGCGCAATAAGCTACTGAAGATAAGTAAGAGTGAAACGTTCATGTGATACACGGGTACGTTTATACACATACAATATTAGAATCCAATTCGTATCTCGAGGTCATTATAGTTAGTGTGATGTGAAACAGACACAAAACGCTAAACAACTTTTGAGCATTAAGAACAGGTACAGCAAACGGAGAGCTATTAAACCTGCTTTGTGTCTGTATTCAGAACTTGCTAGCAGATAAAATAAAAACGAAATTTTTGACGGAGTAAAACATAGGTTATAAAAGTAACTTCGAACGTACACAAGGGTTGCTATAAGACTGCTAAAGTTCAGAAATATACACTACTGACCATTAAAACTGCTACACCACGAAGATGACGTGCTACAGACGTGAAATTTAACCGACAGGAAGAAGATGCTGTGATATGCAAATGATTAGCTTTTCAGAGCATTCACACAAGGTTGGCGCCGGTGGCGGCACCAACAACGTGCTGACATGAGGAAAGTTTCTAACCGGTTTCTCATACACACACCGCAGTTGACCGGCGTTGCCTGGTGAAACGTTGTTGTGATGCCTCGTGTAGGGAGGAGAAATACGTTCCATCACGTTTCCGACTTTGATAAAGGTCGAATTATAGCCTATCGCGATTGCGGTTTATCGTATCGCGACATTGCTGCTCGCGTTGGTTGAGATCCAATGACTGTTAGCAGAATATGGCATCGGTGTGTTCAGGAGGATAATACGGAACGCCGTGCTGGATCCCAACGGCCTTGTATCACTAGCAGTCAAGATGACAGGCATCTTGTCCGCATGGCTGTAACGGAATGTGCAGCCACGTCTCGATTCCTGAGTCAACAGATGGGGATGTTTCCAAGACAACAATCATCTGCACGAACAGTTCGACGACGTTTGCAGCAGCATGGACTATCAGCTTGGAGACCATGGCTGCAGTTACCCTTGACGCTGCATCACAGACAGGAGCACCTGCGATGGTGTACACAACGACGAACCTGGATGCACGAATGGCAAAACGTAATTTTTTGGGAAGAATCCAGGTTCTGTTTACAGCATCATGATAGTCGCATCCGTGTTTGGCGATATCGCGGTGAACACACATTGCAAGCGTGTATTCGTCATCGCCATACTAGCGTATCACCCGGCGTGATGATATGGGGTGCTATCGGTTACACATCTCGGTCATCTCTTGTTCGCATTGACGGCACTTTGAACAGTGGACGTTACATTTCCGAAGTGATACGACCTGTGGCTCTACCCTTCATTCGATCCCTATGAAACCCTACATTTCAGCAGGATAATGCACGACCGCATGTTGCAGGTCCTGTACGGGCCTTTCTGGATACAGAAAATGCTCGACTGCTGCCCTAGCCAGCAAATTCTCCAGATATCTCACCAATTGAAAACGTGTGGTCAATGGTGGCCGAGCAACTGGCTCGTCACAATACGCCAGTCACTACTCTTGATGAACTGTGGTATCGTGTTAAAGCTGCATAGGCAGCTGTACCTGCACACGCCATCCAAGCTCTGTTTGACTCAATGTCCAGGCATATCAAGAACGTTATTACGGCCAGAGGTGGTTGTTCTGGGTACTGATTTCTCAGGATTGCGTGAAAATGTAATCACATGTTAGTTCTAGTATATTTGTCCAATGAATGCCCGTTTATCATCTGCATTTCTTCTTGGTGTAGCAATTTTAATGGTCCGTAGCATATATATTAATGATTTTTATAAGCCTGCGACAGTTAAATGTTCGAGTTCGGTGAATAGCGTTGGACGCTTTCTGGTGTATTTTGCAAACGATTCTGTCATTCACGATGTTTGAAAGTGTTTACAACAAGCGTTTATGAGTGATAGATCACGGGGAGCAATTTTTGTTTCTCACAAAATGTTTACTGATATATCTCGGTGACTCTGGACGTCCTTTTGCACTGGTTATGCCCCTGAGAGGTGGTTCAGAATGGTCACTCTGCTGCATCCGTACGCAATTTGTACTGCCGTTAACCCCAGACACCTGCTCCGTGTGAAAGGGACTGGGAACAGCAAAATTAAAATTCCTGATTTCCTTCAAAAGAATTGCGGGAACACGTTTATCAACGTCCGGTATGTTAAGTCGATTTTGATACAGGCGGTACCTGTGGTCTTATTGGATGGCTCCAGATCTTCCATTTCACTGTAGGCAACCATTAAAATAACTCTCCATCTATTGGCTGTTTTATGTATTGTAGTGTCATGTGACACCTCAGTAGGAAGTGAGTACCGTTGTCCCAGTGTTTTCTAGTTTGGTATACAAATGGAAATTGTACGACATCTGAATGCATTACACTTTGCAAAGGTGATCTGTTTAATCCAAGAAGAATGGGTTTTCAGTCCCAACCCCTCTCCACGTGTCACCCACAGGTTGTGAGCACTCTGCATGGAGGCAGGTCAGCACTAAACGCGATTTCGAGAAGGTCGCCGACGCAATACAACCGCAAGTGAAGACCGATATCTAGCCACTTCTGCTTTGTGGCGTGGTACGGATACAGCCAGAGCGCTACCACACGATCTCAGAAGGGCCACTGGAACCGCTTTGTCTGATCAGAATGTAGTGAAGATATTAGTTGAAACCACCTTACGATCCGAACGTCCTGTTCGAGTACGCCTCTTGACACGACAACATCTTGCACCTCGCCTTCATTTCTGTCGTTCCCATGTTAAATGGAAACTTCGCTACTGGTGGGTGAAACTTATTATTCACAGACGAGTCTAGATATCCTCTGGCGTAAGGTGAGGGCCGTGTTTGTGTGCAGAGATCCGTGGTGAGGCGCACCTGCAGAATATTGTCGAGGGAATCGTCAGCTTTCCAAGGTTCTGTGATGTTGTGGAGAGGCTTCAGTTTTGAGAACCATTCCATATGGATTTCCTCGTTCTCCATAGTCGCCTTACCACCAGAAAGTACACCGAACAGATCCTGTTGAACCATGTGGTAGTTTGCGGTAGTGGCCCTTAATTCTTTCTAACACAAAAGCCTATGTGGTGGACGTCAGCAGGGTCGTTCAGTTCCACCACAGACTCTCCAAGAACTATCAAGGGCTCTCATGAAGAATGGGAACCGAAACCTCTGGATCACCTCCGTAGATCTGTACCAAGGATGCCATGTAGGTTTCAGGCAGTGATAAACGCTCACGCTGGGCATACACATTTCTGAAACTCTCGAAGTCCTATTCAAAGCACCCGGGATGAATGGTCGTTTCCACTTTGTTTTTGACATCTGTCAGACATTCCAATTCTTTTTATGTAAACAATCGAGAATCTAATCATGCTCCTTTGTGTACCTTATTCGTGAAAGATAAAGTATTCTTTGGTAACAGACCCAGTCCTCAATGCTCAGTGGAGTATGGGAGACGCCCAAAATCATTTTCCTCCAGTTCTTTTGATGGTTGTATATCATTCTCTGCTTAAAGACACTTGAGCCTCTTGTTGTAAATGTATCAGTTTACCGTGGTAGATGGTATTCAGTACATCTGGTTAGTAGTCTCAGCTATTTCGGTGACATCTGGTCGTCCCAGGGCCGGTGATACTAAAGGGTGCACAGCCTCACCAGTATCAGCAAACATTTTGTCTCTAATAAAAGCTATTCCCCAGAACGTGAACTATAAAATCTAGACGTTTGATCCAATGACTTTGAAACGATCTGTATAGAGGAAAGACGCAACGCTTGAGAAATCGTAGCGATATGCAGCGAGACTGCAGAAGAACGATTCTTTCTTGCATAAACTGGTAGGTGAGTCTCCATATGTAAGGGGCAGTCAAATGGAAGCAAGACCGATGGGAAAACCATAAGTAAACTGTGACGGTTCAACAACGTCACGGCTAAGAACAGATTCGAGTGGGCCCTCAAATCCGCCATCACGGCCAGCGCTCGCTACCTGAGAAGCATCCACATCGGACACGCCTGGCCGCTTCGGCGTTGCTATCCTCTCGTGTGGCCTCAGTTCCTGTGTGACGGCCTACAAGCGAAAACCACAGAGAAAACTCGGACTATATGGGAACGTATTGCTGGATGTGCCTTCTTGACGTGAGGTGGATATCAATAACGTATCCTTCAGCCAGTATACGGCATAATGTCGCGACATTGGCCTGGTCTGTTTCCCTTGTCTTGTGACATGTTTGGCTTGCTGGAAGGTTGTTCAGTGGCAAGCTGTATTGGGTTACTAAAGATGTCTTTTAATTATACAAGGTGAAGGTGTACACCACAGGTTGCGGGAATTTATCATTAGTTTACCTTAAGAACATTCGTGTTATCTTGTTTTGCCTGTTGGATTGATATCAATGTGCGTTAGTTCTAGAACATTCAGCAATATCACTTACATCTAAGAGTCATTTCGACTGCTGTAGAGTTTTCTGGGCTCTTTTATTTAAAATGAGATTCTGTCACATTTAATGCGTGGCCGATTTGAATTTATCTATGTTTGTTAAATTGATATTTAAAATGTATGAAAGTGTTATGAGCTGTAACAGCTCTAAGGGATTGTCGATGTAAGGGTATTTCTTCTAATTTCGTTTTTGTCTAGATCTCATAAATTAAAAAAGTGTTGCGCTACTTATAAGTAGTGATATCTGTATTGTATAAATTATTGCATGTTTTACCGTTCATTGTACATTGAAGCACCAAACAAACTAGTATGGGCATGCGTATTCAAAACAATGCAAACAGGCAGAATACAGCGCCGCGGTTGGCAACGCCTATATAAGAAAACAAGTGTCTGGAGCAGTTCTTAGATTGGTTACTGCTGCTACGATGGCAATTTATCAAGATTTAAGTGAGTTTGAACGTGGTGTTAAGGTCGGCGCATGAACTATGGGGCACAACTTCTCCGAGGCAGCGATGAAGTGAGGATTTTCCCGTACGACCATTTCACGAGTGTACCGTAAAACATCAAATCTACGACATTGCTGCGGCCGGAAAAGATCCTGCAAGAACATTACCAACGACGACTGAAAAGAATCGTTCAACATGACAGAAGCGCAACCCTTTCGCAAACTGCTGCAGATTTCAGCGCTGGTCCATCAACAAGCGTCAGCGTGCGAACCATTCAACGAAACACCATCGATATGAGCTTTCGGAGCCGAAGGCCCATTCGTGTATCTTTGATGACTGCATGACACAAAGCCTTACGCCTCGCCTGGGCTCATCAACACCGACATTGGACTGCTAATGACTGGAAGCATGTTGCCTGGTCGGACGAGTCTCGTTTCAAATTGTATCGAGCGGATGGACGTGTACGTGTATAGGGACAACCTCATAAATCCGTAGACCCTGCATGTCAGCAGGGGACTGTTAGAGCTGGTTCAGGCTCTGTAATGGTTTGGGGCGTGTGCGTGGAGTGATATGGGACCCCTGATACGTCTAGATACGTCTCTTAACAGGTGACATGTCTAGAAGCATCTTGTCTGGTCACCAGCATCCAGTGTACATTCCGACGGACTTGGTCAACTCCAGCAAGGCAATACGACACCCCATATGTCCAAAACTGCTACAGAGTGGTGGCAGCAACATTTTTCTGAGTTTAAACATTCCCGCTAACCACCAAAGTCGCCAGAGACGAGAATTATTGAGCATACCTGGGATGCCTTGCGACGTGCTGTTCAGAAGAGATCCGCAACCCCTCGTACTCTTAAGGGGCTCCGGAACGCCCTATACTTGCAATGTTAAAATAACGCTTATAAATTACATCTTTCCTCACAAAGTATTTGAGGTAGGAAGTTGAACTTTTCACAGATTATTTATTGGAATATGGGCTACAACTTAACACAGGGATTTTACAAAATTTTTGTTCAGTTATTAAAGATGATTTTTTTTCAATTGTAATGAAAATTCACAACATTTTTTTGCAATTTTTTATTTATATATTCAAAAATATACAGTTTTTGGGAAAAAGGCTGTGTTAAATTATGCAGAAGGTACTGTGTAACATTTACTGAAAGTTAGAAACAAATATGTTTGCAAGATCCTTAGAAAACATGTAATTAGTATGAGAAAATAAAAGTTTTGGGAATCGAGCGACTAAGATTGGATTAACTCTTTAGTGCATTCCAGGTCCATAGGATGGATTATCTTCATCCTCTGCAAACTCCTCCTCCAGCTTCCTCTTGTTCCTCCTCCTGTTTACTCTTGCTTGTATTTCTAGACTCTTTACAGCCCTGTCTGCAGCCCGAAGGCGTTCCTTGTCTAAAGTAAGCATCGCTCGTTGTTGTGTTCGTAGATTTTGCTACCATTTTCTTCAGTTGCAGTTACTGAAACACTGTTCCAAAAGGTGGTCATGTATGAACACTTATCACATTTCAGTTGTATTTCACTAGCAAGTCCTACGTGCTTTATTATGGAGAGTTCCAGACCAACTTCACTACAATGAATACATCTTACACAGTTTGAAAAAATTCCTTTGAGAACCGACATATCAAATATTTCATTCACATCCGATTCGCCCATAAAACATTCATAGTTTTCACTCATTGAACCAAGCTTCTTCTGTGAAGTATTTTCTTTCCCACTTTGACTGCTATGGGCAGGTGTACTTGAGAGGCTAGGTTCGCTCACTTGGTTATCGTCTTTATTGTTTACAGTAATAACACATACTTTTGGCTTTCCAACATTTCTCCTTTTCTTAAAAGCCTTCAGAGGATTTCTAATAACTTTACTTTTACTCATTATTATACTTCAACAAAACAGAGACTCAAGAAACAGAATTAATTACGAATATTTTCGAGATAACGACAGAGTAAATAAACATTAAACAATCGACAATCACACCAGCGATATCTATTGAACCATTACAGGTTAGCCACAACACATACTTTATCTCACATCACTAAAATGTACCTGATGAACACGGACATTAAAAATAACACCATTTGACAGCAGTTTAACAGCGCCACAGTGGGTCACGCCCATGTAGAACACATTTAAAAAAAAAATTTAAAGATAGTTGTAGTCTTCGGAATTGAATAAATTATATATCTATTAAAAGTTAATAGTCTGCAGATTCAGAAAACGCAAAAAAGTACAAATTGAACTTTTCATGATTTTGAGCCTTTCCGGAGCCCCTTAAGGAGTTATGGGCAGGCGTGCAGGATTCATGGTATGAATTTCCTCCAGCACTACTTCAGACATTAGTCGAGTCCATGCCACGTCGTGTTGCGGCACTTCTGCGTGCTCGCGGGGTGTGAACACCGTAATATGTGTAAGCACTGCGAAGGATACGGAAATGCTGCGTAGTCTTGTGAAACAGCATTATCAGCATCTAACAGAGTGTGTGCAGAATGTCTCACTTACCCGCAAATCCTTCAGACTAGCGTCCAGCTGTGAGTGCCTACATAGCGAGCTGTGTGGCGGGGGCACTAGAAACACAAGAACAGACACTTTAAACGCCCGCTTGACTACGAGACGGCAGCGAGGTCGTTATCAGAGCTCAACATTCTCGCGGACCTACTAGCTTCTGCAGGGTCGCGTGTGTGCATATAGTTCCGACAGTATCCTCACGCCTCCACAGTATTTAAGCAGGCACTTTGCGGTGTCAGGCCACGTCATTCCTAGAGTTCTGTGGGCCCCACGCCGATCACAGTAGCGGTTGATCAGTCCGAGACTCTCTTAGGGACCGGCACGCCTGAAGGTCTTCAGTGCCCACTATCCTGCCGGGAACCGCCACTGTGGTGCGGTCGAGTGACTACTGGTATTGGGCCGCCGCAGTGGTGCGCTCTTAAACTTTAAGTTTATACTGTTTTGAGGACACGGACTGAAGCGCCTAGAACCGCTCGGCCACAACCGGCCGGCTGAGGACACGGACTTTACCTCTGGTCATGTAGACTTTGGCCTTACGCTAATTAAGCGCACATTGTCTCTCTTTGCAGAGACCAAGATCAATCAGAGAAATTGTAATTGTGCTGCTAACTTTAAAACTTTCGCAGTGATTCCGAATCCTGAATTTTTGGTTATTATAGTTTTGGCCTTCTGCCAGTTAAACATCTATAACAAACATAAAGCGAGCTTTCATTTGTGTATAAACCTAATTCCTGGACGGGAACACGAATTTAGGTTGAGTCTGTATTATTGCTTCCGAACTAAGTGTACTTTTTAAGTATTTATGAATAATCCTATTAACTTGTTATGGTTTGTTTACCTGGGCTTTAATTTCTGTGCATCGGCATCAGCTCAAGACATATCATCCTGTGTCGTCCCTCACCATTGGTTGGAGGCTAACAGCAGTCACACTAGTGGACTGTCATCCCAAACGTAGGCTGATGTTAACATCACAACGCAAAGGGCTGCAGTCGGCGAGTATAGTGGCGACCTGGGGACCTTCCAGTGTTTTGGAGAGGTACTGCAGTGTTATTCCTGGTATCACTGTGTAACATGCCACCAGGTATGACTTCAAGTCACAGCTGGTAGTGGTGATCAAGGGATCTCTGTTGGTACACTGATGTGTTACAGACATACGGTATCCCGTTTGCAGGATGTGTAATCTCTTTAATGCGACAGTGGTTTTTTTTTGTTTTTTTTTTTTTTTTCATCAGTCTACTGGCTGGTTTGATGCGGCCCGCCACGAATTCTTTCCTGTGCTAACCTCTTCATCTCAGAGTAGCACTTGCAACATTTTTTGCTTGACGCATTCCAATCTCTGTCTTCCTCTACAGTTTTTGCCCTCTACCGCTCCCTCTAGTACCATGGAAGTCATTCCCTAATGTCTTAGCAGACGTCCTATCATCCTGTCCCTTCTCCTTATCAGTGATTTCCACATATTCCTTTCCTCTCCGATTCTGCGTAGAACCTCCTCATTCCTTACCTTATCAGTCCACCTAATTTTCAACATTCGTCTATAGCACCACATCTCAAATGCTTCGATTCTCTTCTGTTCTGGTTTTCCCACAGTCCATGTTTCACTACCATACAATGCTGTACTCCAGACGTACATCCTCAGAAATTTCTTCCTCAAATTAAGGCCGGTATTTGATATTAGTAGACTTCTCTTGGCCAGAAATGCCTTCTTTGCCATAGCGAGTCTGCTTTTGATGTCCTTGCTCCGTCCGTCATTGGTTATTTTACTGCCTAGGTAGCAGAATTCCTTAACTTCATTGACTTCGCGACCATCAATCCTGATGTTAAGTTTCTCGCTGTTCTCATTTCTACTAATTCTCATTACCTTCGTCTTTCTCCGATTTACTCTCAAACCATACTGTGTACTCATTAGACTGTTCATTCCGTTCAGCATATCATTTAATTCTTCTTCACTTTCACTTAGGATAGCAATGTCATCAGCGAATTGTATCATTGATATCCTTTCACCTTGTATTTTAATTCCACTCCTGAACCTTTCTTTTATTTCCATCATTGCTTCCTCGATGCACAGATCGAAGAGTAGGGGCGAAAGGCTACAGCCTTGTCTTACACCCTTCTTAATACGAGCACTTCGTTCTTGATCGTCCACTCTTATTATACCCTCTTGGTTGTTGTACATAGTGTATATGACCCGTCTCTCCCTATAGCTTACCCCTACTTTTTTCAGAATCTCGAACAGTTTGCACC
Source organism: Schistocerca serialis cubense (assembly GCF_023864345.2). NCBI lineage: Eukaryota > Metazoa > Arthropoda > Insecta > Orthoptera > Acrididae > Schistocerca > Schistocerca serialis. The sequence continues at coordinate 965,556,342 of NC_064638.1, forward strand.
ATTTTATATTGTCGAACGCCTTTTCCAGGTCGACAAATCCTATGAAAGTGTCTTGATTTTTATTTAGCCTTGCTTCCATTATTAGCCGTAACGTCAGAATTGCCTCTCTCGTCCCTTTACTTTTCCTAAAGCCAAACTATCGTCACCTAGCGTATTCTCAATTTTCTTTTCCATTCTTCTGTATATTATTCTTGTAAGCAGCTTCGATGCATGAGCTGTTAAGCTGATTGTGCGATAATTCTCGCACTTGTCAGCTCTTGCCGTCTTCGGAATTGTGTGGATGATGCTTTTCCGAAAGTGAGATGGTATGTCGCCAAACTCATATATTCTACACACCAACGTGAATAGTCGTTTTGTTGCCACTTCCCCCAATGATTTTAGAAATTCTGATGGAATGTTATCTATCCCTTCTGCCTTATTTGACCGTAAGTCCTCCAAAGCTCTTTTAAATTCCGATTCTAATACTGGATCCCCTATCTCTTCTAAATCGACTCCTGTTTCTTCCTCTATCACATCAGACAAATCTTCATCCTCATAGAGGCTTTCTATGTATTCTTTCCACCTATCTGCTCTCTCCTCTGCATTTAACAGCGGAATTCCCGTTGCATTCTTAATGTTACCACCGTTGCTTTTAATGTCACCAAAGGTTGTTTTGACTTTCCTCTATGCTGAGTCTGTACTTCCGACAATCATATCCTTTTCGATGTCTTCACATTTTTCCTGCAGCCATTTCGTCTTAGCTTCCCTGCCCTTCCTATTTGTATCATTCCTCAGCGTCTTGTATTTCTGTATTCCTGATTTTCCCGGAACATGTTTGTACTTCCTTCTTTCATCAACCAACTGAGGTATTTCTTCTGTTAGCCATGGTTTCTTCGCAGCTACCTTCTTTGTACCTATGTTTTCCTTCCCAACTTCTGTGATGGCTCTTTTTAGAGATGTCCATTCCTCTTCAACTGTACTGCCTACTGCGCTATTCCTTATTGCTGTATCTATAGCGTCAGAGAACTTCAAATGTATCTCGTCATTCCTTAGTAGTTCCGTATCCCACTTCTTTGCGTATTGATTTTTCCTGACTAATGTCTTGAACTTCAGCCTACTCTTCATCACTACTATATTGTGATCTGAGTCTATATCTGCTCCTGGGTACGCCTTACAATCCAGTATCTGATTTCGGAATCTCTGTCTGACCATGATGTAATCTAATTGAAATCTTGCCGTATCTCCCGGCCTTTTCCAAGTATACCTCCTCCTCTTGTGATTCTTGAACAGAGTATTCGCTATTTCTAGTTGAAACTTGGCACAGAACTCAATTAGTCTTTCTCCTCTTTCATTCCTTGTCCCAAGGCCATATTCTCCTGAAACCTTTTCTTCTACTCCTTCTCCTACAACTACATTCCGGTCGCCCATGACTATTAGATTTTCGTCCCCCTTTACATACTGCATTACCCTTTCAATATCCCCATACACTTTCTCTATCTGTTCATCTTCAGCTTGCGACGTCGGCATGTATACCTGAACAATCGTTGTCGGTGTTGGTCTGCTGTCGATTCTGATTAGAACAACCCGGTCATTGAACTGTTCACTGTAACACACCCTCTGCCCTACCTTCCTATTCATAACGAATCCTACACCTGTTGTACCATTTTCTGCTGCTGTTGATATTACCCGATACTCATCTGACCAGAAATCCTTGTCTTCCTTCCACTTCACTTCACTGACCCCTAATATATCTAGATTGAGCCTTTGCATTTCCCTTTTCAGATTTTCTAGTTTCCCTACCACTTTCAAGCTTCTGACATTCCACGCCCCGACTCTTAGAACGTTATCCTTTCGTTGATTATTCAATCTTTTTCTCATGGTAGCCTCCCCCTTGGCAGTCCCCTCCCGGAGATCCGAATGGGGGACTATTCCGGAATATTTTGCCAATGGAGAGATCATCATGACCTTCTTCAATTACAGGCCACATGTCCTGTGGATACACGTTACGTGTCTTTAATGCAGTGGTTTCCATTGCCTTCTGCATCCTCATGTCGTTGATCATTGCTGATTCTTCCGCCTTTAGGGGCAATTTCCCACCCCTAGGACAAGAGAGTGCCCTGAACCTCTATCCGCTCCGCCCTCTTTGACAAGGCCGTTGGCAGAATGAGGCTGACTTCTTATGCCGGAAGTCTTCGGCCGCCAATGCTGATTATTTATAAAAATTTAGGCAGTGGCGGGAATCGAACCTGGGACCGAAGACGTTTTGATTATGAATCAAAGACGCTACCCCTTTTTTTTATTAGAAAATTAATTAATGAAGGAATTGAATAAAACTGAAAATGCTCAAATGAAAGACATGAAGACATTGCGGATAGTACAAATACAAAAAAAAACATGCTCCTGTAGCAATGAAACGAAATTCGTGTCGGGGGCGAAACCTGCTCACGACCCGACGTTCGATAGAGCAAGAGAGCCATCTATCGACTCGTTCTCCAGACGTTGGTGTAAGACTGGGTCGTCTTCTCGAAATTAACTAAGGGTCCGTAAGTGTGATCGATGTCTATCTCGGCTTCTTCGTCTATCTCATCTCTCACCCGTCACACCCCATCTGGCCGGCGGGTCGGTAAATGTAAGTCGCAAGTTAATTAGCGAAGTCTTGCCGATATTTCTTATGCTCTTGTAGCTTCGTCTGTCCATCCAGGAGAAAATGCCAAAAATCAATTTTGTCCTTTTCCGATTCGTTATACACGTAGCCCACCACCATTCCTCGCACCCATGTCACTGCATTGGTTTTTTGGACCGGGAAATAAGATTCTTGGGGGAAAAAAAGTGTGTCTGATGAAATTGTGTGAGGGGCGGAGCGTAACAGGAACGCCAATATCTGTTGTGCCAAGTGCCACACTGGAGCCGTCCCATTACATTCTAAACGATGTTCATCAGTGTCCACTGTTGCGCAGCCTAAACATAGTGGAGTGTCTGCCAAATGAATCGCGTGCCGCCGTTGATTCGTTGCGAACTTCCTATTTATCACCACGTACCATGTTGAGCGTACCGACGTTGGGAGGTAAACGTTCCGTATAACACGCCATATCTGTCGCCAGTTCTTGTCTGGGTACTTCTTTTCCAGGGTATTCCTGGGGCACCGGCGCAGTAAGAGTTGGTATACGTCTCGCGTCGTCGGTAGTCGTGTTGTTGGGAAGGAATCTCTGACATAGCTAAGCTCCAAAAAAAAAGACTTGAAATGTGACAGCTTCGGTGAAATATGGCCCACATCGACTGGGGGCAGCATTGAAGTGGGCGCTAGTACATCGGCCAACGCACCCGAGATATTGCGAAATTGACCGCGCCACTGTCGGAAAATCGTACTTACGAATAACGCCCGTGCCTTTTCATATACGTTCACTAGACCAAGTCCACCCTCTCCAGGTGGTAGCGTAAGCGTTGTGTATCGGATCTTATACAGGTGTCCCACACTCACGTAGGTTCCGAAAGTTGCTTGTATCCGTGAAGCCATTGTGCGCGTTAAAGGCAGGACATGCGCTACGTGAGTGAGTCTCGGTGCTAGGTATACGTTAACATAGGTCACCCTCTGAATCATATCCAACGCTCTTAATTTCTGTAACAGCACCATTGTCCGCATCAGCTTCAATATGCGTCGGTAGTTATCCGCTGCTGTCCGCTGCACATCCGTGTGGAACGTAATACCTAGGCATTTTATTGTCTTAACTAAGATGAGCGGGCCTCCCTCCCCCGGTTGTAATCCTCGACCGACATTCATGCAGCGTGATTTTTGCAGATTAAGCACGCTTCCTGCCGCCATCCCGTACCGCTGTATCCATGCCAACGCCGTACGTACTTCTTCGCCTGTCCGTGCCACCAGCATCACATCGTCAGCATAAGCGCGGCAATGAAAGGTCAGTTGTGGCAACGGCACTCCCTCCAACCGTCTTCGGAGACCATATAGACAGGGTTCCAAAGCCATTGCATATAAAAATATCGAAAGGGGGCAACCTTGACGAACTGACCTTGAAATAACAATGTAGTCAGTGCCCCGCCCATTCACCGAGACCTTTGATCGTTCGCCGTGTAACAGTCGCATGACCACTAGGATGAAGGCCTGTGGGATTCCCAATCTGCCCATCACCGCATGCAAAAAGGTATGATCCACTCTGTCGAATGCATGATCGAAGTCAATAGCGACGAGTGCCCCACGCACTCGGCATGCCGCTGCTAATGCGATGATATCTCGGTAGTCACTGAGCGCCGTATGTACGTTGCTCTTACCGCCGAGGCAAGTTTGATCTATGAGGAGTCTATCAGAAAGTGAAGACCGCAGGCGAGCCCCAAGGATGCGCGCGAAAATCTTATAGTCGCAGTTCAAGAGAGTGAGTGGTCTATAATCTCCTGGATTTCTGCCACCGCGTGGTTTGGGTATTGGGATGATGATACCCTCCGTGAATTCGGCAGGTATCTCAGTCTGCGGTAACAGGAGTTCGTTGTACATCTGAATCCAGGTCCGTCCCATGAGGTATGCAAAGGCGCGGTAAAATTCAAATGGGAAGCCGTCCTGTCCTGGGGACTTGTTCGGAGCCCCCCTGGCAATTGCGTCTGTCAGCTCGTCCTCTGTTATCGCTGTGATGAAAGTCTCTGCATCCAGTGGTGGTCCTCTATCTGGCATTTCCGAGATGACATCATGTAGTGTCTCGTGGTTCACATGTACAGGTCCATATAACTGGCGGAAATAGTCGGTAAACACATGCGCAATACCACGCTGGTGCACAACTTGCTGGCCAGTTTCAGAGATTAGTTCCTTGATCAATGTCCTGCGTCGTCGTTGGCGTTCACGTACCACGTGGTGCATGGAGGGGGTTTCGGCAGCAACTGTGTCCGCCAATCTCGCCCGGACCATTATACCTTCCATTCTTAGTCTCGTCAGCTGTAATAACTTGGTTTTTATCCTGCGCATGGCCGTGTGCCTTTCCGGCGATGGTTGTTGGGTCATCAGCTCCCTCAGGGCTGTAAAATAAAAATCAGCCGTTGTGCGGTTCCACTGCGATTTGTCCTGCCCGTATCGTATCAACGTTCTCCGTAACGTTGGTTTTGCGCATTTAATCCACCACTGGAGAACCGAGGTGTATGCTCGTTGGCGGCGCACGCAGGTCTCCCAGGCCGCCTCTATCGACCGGTGACATTCAGTGTTACGTAAAAGTGCACAATTCATTTTCCAGTGACCTTTACTCCGCCATATCTTCTGGCGCGTTAGTGAAATCGTACAGACGTACGCCATATGATCTGTAAAAGCCGCTGGCCAGATTTCGGCATCCAGTATCGTCGTCCGTAGAGCTCGTGTCACGTACACTCTATCAAGTCTACTCGCCGAGTGTCCCGTGACAAACGTATAACCCGGTCTGTCACCATGCTGCAGTTCCCAGGTATCCAGAAGCGCCATTTCGGTAATCAACGCACGCAGTTCCATGAATGGCACATAATGAGGTACTTGGTCCGTTTTGTCGACGACACAATTAAAGTCGCCGCCCACTATATAGTTATCAAAGCGTCCAGCGAACAACGGTGCTATCCCTTCGGTGTAAAAAGTCGCCCTTTCTCTTCGTTTTGTGGAGCCAGATGGTGCGTATAAATTGATGAAACGAACGCCGTCGACAGTGATCGCTATGCCGCGTGCCGAAGGGAGAGAGCTGACGTCCTCCACTCCTATTCCTTCCCTGGTGAGAATCGCCACACCGCATCCACTTTCATCGTGCACTGAATAATGTGCCTCGTAACCGTAGAACTCTGGCGGCGATGTGAAACGCACTTCTTGTAGGAGGACAATATCCACGTCCGCAGCGCGTAACGAATCTTTCAGCATTTGAATTTTAAGCGGTGTCCGTATGCCATTAATGTTTATCGTGGCAATGCGGTATGCCTGGCTTGTGTTCATCAGGTGTAGGGCGGTGTCATTAAGCGTCCATCTGCACCCCCGGCGCTCCTCAACACACTAAGTTGGTCAACATTTCCCGACCCCTCCCGGCCTCTGGCCAGGACTGTCCTCAGTCGTCGCGTTCGTATTTTCATCCTGTTCCTGTTGGTCCATTTCTTGCGCCCAGTCCCCCAGCATATTTCCGGAACTGGTCGAAGGATGGGAGGTAACGTTGTCATCGCTCTGATGTCGGACAGTTGTCATCTCCACTTCCGCCTTCCGGTCACCAGAAGGAGAGTTCAAGTTATCGTCGCTGTGTAGTTCCTGCATCGTCATCTCGGTATCTGTTGAATCCACTGGTCTCAGGTCGATACTGTCGTTGTCGTCCACTGTCCCCTCGGGACTATGGCTATCGTCAGCAGAAGTCAGTCGACGCTTCTTTCTTCTCTTCGGCGAACGCTGTTTCCGTTGCCTTGCATCCGCATCGGTTGTTGGGGTTGCGTGTCCTCCGTCTTGGGCCTGGCCTATCACGCTCTCGGTGGAAGCACTGGCAGCCACCACGGATGAGCCTGGAGCGGCCGTCAGCTGCATCTCTTCTGTGGTGTCCTGTGTCTGCTGTGGTGGAACCGGTGGTCGGAGTTCCAGTCTGTTGGTGTCCATGTTCTCTATAGGGGGCAGCTGCTGGTGCCCATCGGAAGGCTCCCTCACGTCGCCTCTCAGGGCTTCCACAAAGGTCAACGGTAAGACAGTCGTCGGTTGTGGCGGCTGAACGTCATCCCGTGGAGTTTGCACTAAACGTCGCTGGAGGCATTCCGAGCGGACGTGACCTTCTTTCCCGCACCCCGAGCAAGTGCGAGGTTGCCCATCATAGATTATAATCGCTCGACAACCTCCTATGTACAAATAAGAGGGGACGTGCTTGCGCAGTTCTATCCGTATTTGTCTCACCCCATTTAAAACGGGGTACTCGTCCATTTTTCGGCCACATGGGATAGAACTGTACCGTATGGTAGAAAGGCGTCGGTAACAAGTTCAGACGGGACCTCAAACGGAAGATCGAAGACTCGTATAGTGCGGATCCCCATTCCCGCGTGATCGACTGTAACCGCACCAACATTCCCGTCGGCATGACAAAAACGATACCCGTTCGGTGATCGTTGTAGAATACTTTCGCAAGCAGCCTCGTCAACAAGCTTGACATAGACGACGCTTGAAACGAGCGATAAATTGATTCCCACGATTTCCTGTGGATCGATTTTTACCTCTTCTCTGAAGAAACGTTCAATCTCGTGTGCCTTTGGTCGTGTATAGTCGTTCGCAAAACTGAACTTCAAAGTCGTTTTTCTGTACGAGTGTGCCATCTCGTTCTAGACTCACAACACCGCACACGCGAAGCTGCTCCGGCGTAAACAAACAGGCGCGCGCACCACAGCGCGGCCGGCCGGCAACACGGTCCTCACTGTGTCACTGCCGAAGGCAGACTGCCACTTCACTTCACTGACCCCTAATATATCTAGATTGAGCCTTTGCATTTCCCTTTTCAGATTTTCTAGTTTCCCTACCACTTTCAAGCTTCTGACATTCCACGCCCCGACTCTTAGAACGTTATCCTTTCGTTGATTATTCAATCTTTTTCTCATGGTAACCTCCCCCTTGGCAGTCCCCTCCCGGAGATCCGAGTGGGGGACTATTCCGGAATATTTTGCCAATGGAGAGATCATCATGACCTTCTTCAATTACAGGCCACATGTCCTGTGGATACACGTTACGTGTCTTTAATGCAGTGGTTTCCATTGCCTTCTGGATCCTCATGTCGTTGATCATTGCAGATTCTTCCGCCTTTAGGGGCAATTTCCCACCCCTAGGACAAGAGAGTGCCCTGAACCTCTATCCGCTCCGCCCTCTTTGACAAGGCCGTTGGCAGAATGAGGCTGACTTCTTATGCCGGAAGTCTTCGGCCGCCAATGCTGATTATTTATCAAAATTTAGGCAGTGGCGGGAATCGAACCTGGGACCGAAGACGTTTTGATTATGAATCAAAGACGCTACCCCTAGACCACGGGTAGAATGTGTTATGATGCCTTTTTTAAAACGCTGTGCTCGTGCACACATGCCACATATGTCTCTGAACCGTTCGTGTGATGTTTAAGTACTCCTGCGACTAGCAAGATCCCCAGATCTCACAGAGCTTGTTTTTGACCAGCTTGAACCTCAGGTCCGTCCTAGTAGCCGAGGTGTTACGGACCAGCTACAACAGTTGTGGGTCACTTCGCCTCAGGACACATACAACGGCTTTAGAGCAACCTTCCTACACGACTTAGTGCATCTACCCGGGCTACAGGGGGAGCAACATCAAACTGATAAGTGGGGACATGCTGCCAAGTTGTTTAAATTTTTTTTTCGGTTTTGTAATCACTAAAATAAATTACGTTTTCTTTTCCCCTTCTGGGTGTTTTACTGCTTTTGTCAGGCAGTAAAAGTCAGTGAATTTTGTTTTAGTTCTGTGTACCTTACGAACAGCCAGGAGACGGTTTCCTCGCAAAAGTTGAGGAGCCTAAGCTAAAGACGAAGACAACAAAGAGGATAGGTCTTCAAACAAGAAGTGTACACTGAAGGTCAAAAGTAGGAGCAATTCAGAATGTGTTTAATAAAAGACAAGTTAATGGTGATTTTGTTCAGCGACTAGTCTACGAAGTTATGTGGGATGTTGATAGAACTGACGGTGGCTGTGACTGTGGTCAAGCAGAGCTACTGCTGGCGAAGTCTGCAACCGCATTTTCAGATGTGATGCAAGATATAAAATGTGTTTGTGGTTTCTTTTATATGACAGCGCTACATTTTATATTTGTGCTTCTCTCTTGAACTGTAAAAAGTTCGTATTTCGCTAAATGGATATTATTTGCTCATTACAGTGAGACGAGGTAATTATATCTAATTTCCAAGTTGTAAAGTTCTAGAATCACGATAGCTGATTAAGGTAAGGAAAAAGGTTCGAACATAACACGTATGTGTTTGGGTCGTCATTTAAGATTGATTTGTGCAAACCACACCATGATCGAAAGTATCGATGACATTTCAGTTACGATTAAGCAATGGAATCAGAATTATACGTAGCAAGCGACGGCTGAAGGCATCCATTGTCGTATGGTGTGGTGATGGAGTACCCGGAAGTGTTAAGACTCGTGGCAGGATTCGGACTGCGGCGTCGGTAAGTTTTCTGAGAGGGTGGCATAAGAATACGATGGAGAAACTGAAGGTTCGACGCCGTTTTCTGGGATAGAACCGTTTAATGTCAAGCAGGTGGGTCTTTCTCACGCCATGAAACCTGGAAAAGGAATCTACAGATATTGGGATTAGCATGAAAGGCAAATTATTGAAACTAGTGTCTGGAAAGCGTTTCCGTTGGAAGACCCGATGTAGAACATTATAGTGTAGTAAGGGAAAAAGTAAAGTAGCTTGTCTGACATCACAGTAGCCCATAAAAGTAATAAACATAGGTGACAGAACAATGTGTGGAGGAGAACACGACAGATGTCGGCTGAAACAGAACCATTGTCAAATAGCAGTCCTAACTCAGTTGCGTAATAAGCTTTGTATTTGTTTATTTTATGTAAACCAAATCTTAATATGTACAGTCGATAGGAGGTAGTGCTGTTACTTGGTGTTGTGAAAGTATGTTTGGATGGTGACAATATTTTGAAATTTAGACGAAGAATGTGTATTGAAGAAAGCTCATGTAGCGTCATACATCACCATTCAACGTATTTTGCTTCCGTGGGGATCTACAGCCTCTAAGTATTTAATAAAGAATACATTGTCCGTTGTAGATGGAACTGTGCTTCATTAAAATCGATTTACTAGCTAATTTTCGCCGTGGGCCAGTATCAAGCACATTCGCTATGTTATGTATTACATATGATGCCCATCTCATTATTTTATGTCTCATACATAAAACCATAAGTCATACTCCATGTCCGCAGCTCGTGGTCTCGCGGTAGCGTTCTCGCTTCCCGAGCACGGGGTCCCGGGTTCGATTCCCGGCGGGGTCAGGGATTTTCTCTGCCTCGTGATGACTGGGTGTTGTGTGATGTCCTTAGGTTAGTTAGGTTTAAGTAGTTCTAAGTTCTAGGGGACTGATGACCATAGATGTTAAGTCCCATAGTACTCAAAGCCATTTGAACCATACTCCATCGCTAAATATTCTAAGTGCTGCAACCTGACAACTAAATCAGCTGTTACGACATTGTCAAAGATGCTCTTACTTCCAAACATTGTAAACCTATCGATGGCTACGTGCGATCACATTACTTTTACATTTATACATTCTACTGTCGGTAAGTAGGACGATGTTGATTATCTAGTTGCATTTTGTCCTAGTGTTATTAACTAATACACTCTGACGACCTACTGGTCTTTACTGTGGGGTTATATTATTTCTGTGTCTTGGAGAATACTGTGTGACTTTTTGCCAGCAGATCCAGAACTAACCAGCCATTCCTTTTATAAGTCTCAGGAGGCTTTGGCAGAGAATGGCAGTAATAGAGAGAGGCAGAGACTGAGAGAGCAGGAGCGTTATGGTTATTTGTACGGGAGTACCTATTTTGATGAGGGCGGAAATGTCTTATCAATCAGAATTAGTTTTTGCTAGCATACCCTCAATGGATTCTGGATGATACCTGCAGCTTCCCCCCACCCTCCCCACCCCCCACCCCCCATGAACCATGGACCCTACCGTTGGTGGGGAGGCTTGCGTGCCTCAGCAATACATTTTGCCGTACCGTAGGTGCAACCACAACAGAAGGGAATCTGTTGAGAGGCCAGACAAACGTGCGGTTCCTGAAGAGGGGCAGCAGCATTTTCAGTAGTTGAAGGGGCAGCAGTCTGGATGATTGACTGATCTGGCTTTGTAACACTAACCAAAACGGTCTTGCTGTGCTGGTACTGCGAATGGCTAAAAACAAGGGGAAACTACAGCCGTAATTTTTCCCGAGGGCATGCCGCCTTACTATATGATTAAATGATGGTGGCGTCCTCTTGGGTAAAATATTCAGGGGGTAAAATAGTCCACCATTCGGATCTCCGGACGGGGACTACTCAGGAGGTCGTTGTTATCAGGAGAAAGAAAACTGGCGTTCTACGGATCGGAGCATGGAATGTCAGATCCCTTAATCGGACAGGTTAAAGTTAGATATAGTGGGAATTAGTGAGGTACGGTGGCAGGAGAACAGGACTTCTGGTCAGGTGAATGCAGGGTTATAAATACAATACCAAATACGGGTAATGCAGAAGTAGGTTTAATAATGAATAAAAAATAGGAGCGCGGGTAATCTACTACAATCATCATAGTGAACGCATTATTGTGGCTAAGATAGAAGCCCACGCCTACCACAGTAGTACAAGTTTGGATGCCAACTAGCTCTGCAGACGACGAAGTGATTGTTGAAATGTATGATGAGATAAAAGAAATTATTCAGATAGTGAAGGAAGACGAATATTTAATAGTCATGGGTGACTGGAATTCGATAGTAGGAAAAGGAGGAGAAGAAAACGTAGTAGGTTAATATTGAATGAGGGTAAGAAATGAAAGAGAAAGCCGCCTTGTAGAATTTTGCACAGAGCATAACTTAATAATAACTAACACTTGGTTCAAGAATAATGAAAGAAGGTTGTAACATGGAAGAGGCGTGGAGATACTAGAAGGATCCAGCTAGATTATATAATGGTAAGACAGAGATTTGGGAACCAGGTTTTAAATTGTAGGACATTTCCAGGGGCAGATTTGGACTATGACCACAATCTATTTGTTATGAACTGTTGATTAAAAATGAAGAAACTACAAAAAAGCGGGAATTTAAGGAGATGCGACCTCGATAAACTGACAGAATCAGACATTGTAGAGAGTTTGGTTCAAATGGCTCTGAACACTACGGGACTTAACATCTGAGGTCATCAGTCCCCTAGAACTTAGAACTACTTAAACCTAACTAACCTAAGGACATCACACACATTCATGCCCGAGGCAGGTTTCGAACCTGCGACCGTAGCGGTCGCGCGGTTCCGGACTGAAGCGCCTAGAACCGCTCGGCCACCTCAGCTGGGGAAGAGAGTTTCAGGGAGAGCATAAAGGAACGATTGACAGGAGTGGGGGAAAGAAATACAGTAGAAGAAGAATAGGTAGCTTTGAGGGATGAAATAGTGAAGGCAGCAGAGGATCAAGTAGGTAAAAAGATGAGGGCTAGTAGAAATCCTTGGGTAACAGAAGAGATATTGAATTTAATTGATTAAAGGAGAAAATATAAAAATGCAATAAATGAGGCAGGCAAAAAGGAATACATACGTCTCAAAAATGAGATCGACAGGAAGAGCATAATGGCTAAACAGGAGTAAGGAAAGGCCAAGGCAAACCTAGCTTTCTAGCTTTTGACAATGTTGACTGGAATACTCTCTTTCAAATTCTGAAGGTGGCAGGGGTAAAATACTGGGAGCGAAAAGCTATTTACGATTTGTACAGAAACCAGATGGCATTTAAAAGAGTCGAGGGGCATGAAAGGGAAGCAGTGGCTGGGAAGGGAGTGAGACAGGGTTGTAGCCTATCCCCTATGTTGTTCTATCTGTATATTGAGCAAGCAGTAAAGGAAAAGGGCAGTGTGGGGGGTAAAAATCGTAGACGGAGACCAAGAGATGAATAAACAAAGCAGATTCAGAAGGATGTAGGCCCTTGGTTGCAGTAGGTACTGGGAATGAAGAAGCTTGCACAGATTAGAGTAGCATTTAGAGGTGCATCAAACCAGTCTCTGGACTGAAGACCGCAAAAACAACAACCTGCATCTTCACGTAATTCGAAGACAGTGGGCCTCAACAATATATTATGGTTTCACCAGGTTACTTTTTTATTTAGTTGATGGTGTACCAACCTCTCCCAGAGTGTTATTGTTTTAATGCAAAGGGTAATCAGTTTTCAGGTATGGAAACGCAGCGTATGATCAACTGCATTACAGGTAAGATGAGGTAAGTTTGACAGGTCGAGTATGTGCAGCTGGGCTTAGGGTACATTGGGTAAGAAGGTAGGTCTGTGCCGTAACTCAGTCACGCACTCCTATTAGTCCTCTTCTTGCAGTGCCAGTCACGTTGTTCAATATATCGTTTCAGGAGGGCGTTTTGAGCTTTTCTCTTCATATTAACCCACGTATGAATAACTCAGAAATAATTGAACTGCGAAGGGCACATTGTGACAGGTCTTATGCTGATTGGCATCAAACGTGCAAAATAAATGAAACTCATAACAGGGAGAAATTAAAATGTTCGCATCGTAACAGTCATGTGGTCTCTACATGCGTTTCTTCCGTATATTGTATTTAATGCCAGAATTTACATTCATTGCAAATACACTATCTTACATTGCCTTGCCTGAAACTAGCTTTAGTTTGGCAAAAGCGTCGTCCAAATGTGGAATGACAAGACAGTCGTAGTAAGCTTCGAGTCCTTACTCAGGCGAGATTAGTTCCCAACGAAGTAGCTTGTCCAACCGTCTGACCAGCAAACGACTCCTCAGCTTCCGCTTTAGGCGAAATAAGCAGGCCACGAGGTAAATCGTTTTCAAATGGACATCCGACAGTCCGAACGGTTACTACTAGTAGTTTTCCTTGGCGAGTAGACAGCTGCCGGCCTGCGCATGGGATGAGGGCGCTGCCATGCCGAAACTCAGAGGTCGCCTATTATTTCACTGATGCTGCAAAAGTAAAACCCATGGCAGCAGAACACAAGATAGGAAGTGGCACCACTAGTAAGTGAAAAACGAAGTGAGGAAATACATCTTAACATCCACTCTCTACCCAAAAAAGTATTTTGGATTTTGGAGATGGAAGGTATGAATGCACTTAGTTCAGTTACAAATTAATAACTTCCAAATGTCGTAATCGATCTTAATTACCTAGGTATCAGTTGATAGCGCTTGAATAGTGTTATAGGAGAGCTGCTTCAGAATTTCGAAATGGTTCAAATAGCTCTGAGCACTATGGGGCGAAATCTGAGGTTATCAGTCCCCTAGAACTTAGAACTACTTAAACCTATCTAACCTAAGGACTTCACACACATCCATGCTCGAGGAAGGATTCGAAGCTGTGACCGTAGCGGTCGAGCGGTCCCAGACTGAATCACCTAGAACCGCACGGCCACGCCGGCCGGCCTCAGAATTTCCATTAAAGCAGTATTATTTGATTTATGATTTGGGATATTTAGTCAGACAATTAACAAAGTCAATTTGGTTCAAAATAGACAACAGAACAACACATTTATCGGCAGTAATAGATAATATCAGTATTGTTGCAGTCAAGCAAAAGCATGATGAAATAGAAGTAGATCATACTGCTGGAGAATGAGTCATCGCTTGAAGACGTAGTGGGAAATAATATACGAAAACCAGCTCTGGCGGCTTATTGTGACAATAGCACTCGTACGAAATTCATATAATTTTTTTATAATTGCAGAACATCTTATGTAAGAAATGCCATAGTACTTGTAAATGTTACGTAAATTTCATTCATTTTAAGTTCAATTGTAACCAGCATTATATATTATCACAGATTTTCTGATAAAAAAAATGCTCGAAGAAAACTGCGCAAAAGCGCGACTCTTTTAAAGCATTTAGACGTGTAATTTTCATAGCAATATATTATGTACAGTTTCTTATTTTGTGGGTTTTGCTACGACAGATCGAGGGTAATGGCCAAATTGTTTTAAGCCTGATGGCTCTGCGCGATCGCTGTGCGATTTAAAGTGAAATTTTTCTGGCGATGTGTCCAAGACTAGTATAATTTCTGCAGGAGTTGTGCAAATGAACTTAGAACAGCAGAGCGGTGTCAGACTCTTAACATCTCTGTGTACCTTTGTGTACTTTATCTCTGAGATGCAGCATCCCATTTAAAGACCCATCCAAATTTTCGCATAGGTTCGTGAATGAAAAAAAAAAATCTACAACCGTTTTCGAACTTTAACTCTGGACAGAAATCTCGTGAGCCAGTGCATTCTTGATCGAGCTCACAAATCAATCTGTCTTGCACTCAATTTAGCAGGAGTTCAATTAACATTTTAGTTATGTGACACTACTCACCTTGTGTAAGGATACTTATTCACTTCGCCAAACGTAATCCTGCCTGCTTGTTCATTAAGTTATGCAAAGTTAACAGAACAATTCTTAATTGGACAGTTATGTGGCAGTCCCTTTGGCATACACGAGACTAACAAACTTCAAAGTTGGTCACTTACTTGTTTAAGCCTTTTTAGGCATCATGACTGTGCAAAGACTGAAAGAGTACGGATCGTAAACTAAACGATCCGGGGTTCACACAGTACAATGTACGAGGGCAGTTCAATAAGTAATGCAACACATTTTTTTTCTCGGCCAATTTTGGTTGAAAAAACCGGAAATTTCTTGTGGAATATTTACAAACATTCCCGCTTCGTCTCGTATGTTTCATTGACTTCCGACAGGTGGCAGCGCTGTACGGAGCTGTTAAAATGGCGTCTGTAACGGATGTGCGTTGCAAACAACGGGCAGTGATCGAGTTTCTTTTGGCGGAAAACCAGGGCATCTCAGATATTCATAGGCGCTTGCAGAATGTCTACGGTGATCTGGCAGTGGACAAAAGCACGGTGAGTCGTTGGGCAAACCGTGTGTCATCATCGCCGCAAGGTCAAGCAAGACTGTCTGATCTCCCGCGTGCGGGCCGGCCGTGCACAGCTGTGACTCCTGCAATGGCGGAGCGTGCGAACACACTCGTTCGAGATGATCGACGGATCACCATCAAACAACTCAGTGCTCAACTTGACATCTCTGTTGGTAGTGCTGTCACAATAGTTCACCAGTTGGGATATTCAAAGGTTTGTTCCCGCTGGGTCCCTCGTTGTTTAACCGAACACCATAAAGAGCAAAGGAGAACCATCTGTGCGATATTGCTTGCTCGTCATGTGGCTGAGGGTGACAATTTCTTGTCAAAGATTGTCACAGGCGATGAAACATGGGTTCATCACTTCGAACCTGAAACGAAACGGCAATCAATGGAGTGGCGCCACACCCACTCCCCTACCAAGAAAAAGTTTAAAGCCATACCCTCAGCCGGTAAAGCCGTGGTTACAGTCTTCTGGGACGCTGAAGGGGTTATTCTGTTCGATGTACTTCCCCATGGTCAAACGATCAACTCTGAAGTGTATTGTGCTAGTCTTCAGAAATTGAAGAAACGACTTGAGCGTGTTCGTAGGCACAAAAATCTGAACGAACTTCTCCTTCTTCATGACAACGCAAGACCTCACACAAGTCTTCGCACCCGAGAGGAGCTCACAAAACTTCAGTGGACTGTTCTTCCTCATGCACCCTACAGCCCCGATCTCGCACCGTCGGATTTCCATATGTTTGGCCCAATGAAGGACGCAATCCGTGGGAGGCACTACGCGGATGATGAAGAAGTTATTGATGCAGTACGGCGTTGGCTCCGACATCGACCAGTGGAATGGTACCGTGCAGGCATACAGGCCCTCATTTCAAGGTGGCGTAAGGCCGTAGCATTGAATGGAGATTACGTTGAAAAATAGAGTTGTGTAGCTAAAAGATTGGGGAATAACTTGGTGTATTTCAATGCTGAATAAAACAACCCCTGTTTCAGAAAAAAAATGTGTTGCATTACTTATTGAACTGCCCTCTTAATAGCTGCCGGAATTCTAAATGTTTTACAAGTCGTCAACGATATGAACATTCTCTTTCAAAAATTTCTTTATGAATGACACCTCAACTGGAGCACGTGGAACCACAAAACATCCTGCATTGAACAGACACATAATCTTACGTTTCATTAAGCTCGCTCCCGTCCGCAAATTATGCATTGTTCGGAGCTGGAACTGACATTAGTGTGTTCGGAAAGCGTTCCACTATATTTTCATTTCAATTTTATTCGCGGCCATTGGCCTAGAAGGTGATGAAAGGGAAGTTTAAGAAAATGCATTTCATGATGGCGTTACCGAATTTTCAAGTGCACTACCTCTCGTCATATGAAGTTTCTTCCTACACAGTCGAATTGATCGTTTTGGTGGCCCAAGTGTTATGACGTGTGGAGTAGAACGGGGCTGTCGGGATTTACTGTTTAATTATCCTGGCTTATTAAAAAAATCATATTTCATTAAAAATATGGCCTGAGCACCGGCCTGCCCGATACCGTTGTTATAACAAAATTTTAAGTACACCCAATTGTGATAAATCACTTTTACATGGATGAGATGATACTTCACATTAGAGATGAAGAAAATATAAACGATAACTGGGAAGTTGACATTAGTCTGCTAACAATGTTATATATTGTTGCACCGAAACGCGTAGTAAATTAGCATCGTAATAAATATGGTAATGATCACACAATCATACATGTAAACTATAGTACTAATCATGAACTAATCACCATAAATATTCATACAGATGGTACTGTGCAGTCAATATATCCATTAATATACTGCACTGGTGGAACAGTACGTTCGTAAAGAATCTTCATTGCACAGTTGAAATCAAAATACTTTAGTATAATTGTTGGAAGAAAAAAGTCAATAAAAGAAGCAAATTATCTGCACACCGCATTTATTTCTTGAACTGAAGAACGTGAACGAAGAGAGTTACCTAGAAACTGCAATTTACAAGCAAGTAGGACTTACCTGGACTGTTGTTATACAGTTGCTGTTCTGAGGCAGATAAACGGTTTTCATATCCTTCGTCATTCCTTCTGTTGCTGTTTTTTGTTAATTTTTTCAAAGTGGCCTGTCTCTTTTCTAGTAAAGCCATATATACATTGTAGGTATTTTTCCACATGCTTTTTCTTTATAATCACACACGCACGCAGCCGTGCTCAGAGCACACGCCACAACGACTGCCACAAACTGCTATTTCTCGATGGTGTCATAATAAATTAAGTGTCTGCTTACAGACGCGATACAATGTTTTAAATACTTTGTTTATATTTGTTACATGTTCCACATTGCCGGCCAGTGTGGGCGAGCGGTTCTAGGCGCTTCAGTCTAGAACCGCGCGACCGCTACGGTCACAGGTTCGAATCCTGTCTTGGGCATGGATGTGTGTGATGTCCTTAGGTTAGTTAGGTTTAAGTAGGTCTAAGTTGTAGGGGACTGATGACGTCAGATGTTAAGTCCGATAGTGCTCAGAGCCATTTGTTCCACATTAATGAGTTGTTTAACTTTTGCAAAAACTGATTGCAAAGATAATAATATCTACAAATTTCTCAAAGAGACAAATTATAACATTTATGCAAATAGATCCAAACACATGGAGTTATTTGTTACAGGCACATTACATTGGCGCATACTTCAAAACCCCAGAAACTGGATTATCAGCTGACCTTAACAAATATGTAAATGAAAATCATGCTGTGACTTTATGTTACGAGGATGTCTAAATACGTCCTACTGCTTCGCTGAACTGTGTCATTACAGGAAACGTAAGGCTGCATGTGGGTACTGGCCTCGAAATGTTTGAACACGGTACATTCAGCGGGCACCGTTAATCTGACACTATACTATTTGCCCTCCCCCCCCCCCCCCCCCCCTTCGCCTTTTCAGGGATGCATTTGGCGTTTGCTTCATTTTTCCAGAAGGCAACGCGCGACCGCATTGATCAGCCCAGATGGAGGACTCTCAGAACGAGAAGATGACGGGACAATGGACAGGCCTGCCCGTTGACCCAACAAATGGTTCAAATGGCTCTGAGCACTATGGGACTCAACTGCTGTGGTCATAAGTCCCCGGGAGCTTAGGACTACTTAAACCTAACTAACCTAAGGACAGCACACAACACCCAGTCATCACGAGGCAGAGAAAAGCCCTGACCCCGCCGTGAATCGAACTCGGGAGCCCGGGCATGGGGAGCGAGAACGCTACCGCACGACCACGTGCTGCGGACTTGCCATCGGGTTCGGAGCAGATCGCTCAGTGTGCATTGCCGTCGGTGATCACACGCCCTACTGAGAACCACGCCTCTCCTCTTCTACTGTCCAAGCAAGTTCATAAATCGGGGTGACGTCAGCATAATTATTGTCTTTGAACAAAAACATCCTTTCTTTTCGGCTCATTCCGCATTTTTCAGTCATTTTCTGCAATACACTGAAGCAGTTCTGTGTGTAATGGTGGAAGTTTCTTCGAGCTGTGTTACGTGCAGTCACACGATACACACACGATATACAAAAGTTACTTTCGAGCCTTACTTTTACACACCAGATTATCATTACTGAATTTTCAAGCCAAAGAGTCACAACTGTCTTAATATTAATTCGTGTTTACATGTATCTAAGAACCACGAGCAAGAGCAATTTATTTGTTAAGGAATACAGTACACTTCCATAATAACAGTTCCGCGTGGTTCTTCACGATTTGCAAACTGCATTGCAATAAAGCAGAGCAGAAATATTACTACTTCCAGCGTAATGTGACATACGTTACATTACGCCACTGTCTAGTTGCTCATGCGGTTCTCAGCGCATCTTGATTGCCTTAAGTCCTTGCTGGCGACAATGACCAGTCCCGACAGTGCCTCGAATCAAATTACAGGGCCTTGCGCGCTATTTAAGTATTCTAATATTGCGTAAGGTGCCGTCACAGTACGCATACAAACTGTCGTAGGCAAACACGTGCTGATCATAGGCGGTGGCGGCGATTCTCTCAGATCGTAAGGACGGTTACGGGTGACCCGATCCGTGGGCCCAAGAGCGGACCCGACGTGTGAGGTACGCATTCCACACGGCCTAATGTTGCGCCCAATACTGTCAGGTGCCACTTCTCTTCTGTCGAGATTATACACGTTCGCGTACCATGCCTCTTGCTCTATCGAAGCAAAAGAAAATGGACATTGCTCTGGTAGCATTCCTGGAAACTCCTCGAGGAAGAAAGATAATGAAGAGGGTCAAGAAATGGTTGCTGAAACGAAAACAGTTTAGTCATACGACGTTATTGGGAGAAATGGGTAGTAAAGTGTTTGGAAATTACATGAGAAAGGACAACTACAATTTCATTACACTGCTGCTCATTATGACTCCATTGCCTTCGAAGCAGAAAGTGTCGCGCTGAGAAGGATTGGTTGCCACTCTTTAGATTTTTAGCTACTAGAAGAGACTATGTAGATCTTAAACACAGTGCTTCACTCTCCCAAGAGTTACTTTCAGAATCAATCAATGAAACATTGGAATCAGCATGGGAAGTTCTGAGGAACTACGTAGAGGTAAATAAAAGGCTTTCTGTGAATGCAAATTACTTATTTAGAATTTATTTCACGTTAAAAAACGTTTTATTATGAAGCAATATTCTTAAACATAAGGAACTCAATCATCGTGTAAGCACTGTTTTCTAATTCTCATTCTTCTTCTTCGGTATGTGGAACAGAGCGGCGTATATTTGAAGTAACTGAGGGGAATTGTAGAACTGCACGTACTGCTGGAACAACTTAATCTGTACTTGTATGGTGACGGCCATGAAAGGGACGACAGGGACGTGGGTTGGTATTACTTAAATTGGCTATTGATGATTGTACCGTAATATGATGTATTGATTTTTCTGCAATGCATCATTGAACATGATTCAGTTCTCGTGAGTGCAGGCCAATAGCCCGTCCATCAAGCTCAGCTGCTTTTTTTCCTAGTTGAAAGTGTGACTGTGCCTCGATTAATCTTTCCTGTTTTCTTATGATATCCGTAGCACGTCTTTACCTGCATGTAACGCGGAATGTTTCCCAATCTGTGTATCGGTTATCTGAGTCTGCTTTTAGTTTCTCTCTAATGATTTGTAGTGCTTGATTTCTGGCATCCCTGTTGCAATACTACTTGTCACAAGCACCTCACAAACATTTTAAGTTCTTACGGAGTTGTAAGATGACCATAATAACCTGTCGCTTAATAGCAACAGTGACTTGATAAGATGGACATACTCACGACCTTTTCGTGGTGAAGTCCAATGCTCAACTAAAGAGATTTACGTGGCAGCAAGACACCAGTCTGATCTCCGGTCCGTCGCTCGGGCGGTCGGGTGACGTGGTCATGTGACAAGGACCCAACGAGGGATCTGACAATCGACACATCTACACACGACTTGACAACCTGACAACCTGACCAAATTCGCTAGACCTCCTGACCAGAGCAAATGGTCTGTAGGCCGCTAACCAGCGGATAAACTGACTACATTTCGAAGGTTAACTGATAGAACCTCATCAAAAACTGGTTCACGACTGGACATTGGCCTGATCAGAAATGTTCAAATGTGTGTGAAATCTTATGGGACTTAACTGCTAAGGTCATCAGTCTCTAAGCTTACACACTACTTAACCTAAATTATCCTAAGGACAAACACACACACCCATGTCCGAGGGAGGACTCGAACCTACGCCGGGACCAGCTGCACAGCCCATGACTGCAGTTGGCCTGATCTCCATGACGCTTACACATTCTACAGACATCACTTAAAAACTATACTGCAGAGGGTATCTTGTTGCATTGCGTAACACCTATATGCTTGATCTAGGAAATATGTCACATAAGTCATAAAATGGAATATTTTAGTAACTGAAATTTTCTGGACAATTAAGTCATATGATTCCACCTGGAATTTTTACGAGCTCTTTTTTGCTCAACGATGTCTGATAAGCTATTCACAAATATGTTGCCTGTCAATAAAATAACATTCTTTTATATGTCATAATGGGCCTGAGGAGCTTTTGCAAATGAGGATTTGAATCAGCATTGGAATGCATTTGGGATATATATCAGGATTCATACCATACAGTAAAAAATGATATACATTGTCATTGGTGTCATTCACGGAGAATTGATTCTTAACCTATGAGTGACTAGAGGAGCGAGACAGTGAGAAATACAGTGCAAGAGCAGAAATCTTGTGTGTATACAGCAAAAGTAAGTTTAGGTGCATCTTAATCTTTCCTATACTCTCCGCAGAAAGCCTTATCGCCCTTCTAAACAACTTGTGCCTAGTTATGGATCTAATCGAGCAGTTAGCACTTTGGCATCTGTCAACTAGCGAAAGTGTCAAATAAAATTGTGTACCATTACGAATGGTTGCAATGAGATCAAATAGACTTTGTTGTAGGAATGGAAGTAGAAAAGGAAAAAAAAGCAAACATTGAAAGAGATGTTAGGAGACGAGAATCTGATGCCAAGACCTCAAGTTCGAATGTTAAGCAAATTCGATAATCTCAACAAACAGACCGAAAAGTGGAATAATTTTACAATTTTTGACAGCAAGGAAATTCAGGGGTATACTTCTCTAAGAAATTTTATCAATAGGTTCCTCAGATGAGCTTATTTAGGGGAGCCTACAGCAGTAGTCCGACATCAGTGACGTAATGGAAAATGAAAATATTTATCGTAACTTCTACAACAGAACAATCAGTATGAAGAAGAAAAGACCTAGATATCATGCATGTAGAACGTGAACCATACCTAAATTTAAATGAAGAAAAGATGTTTTATGTATTTCTGGGAATTCATCAACTGCAAAGACGAGTTGTCTTCACGGTATGCTTGCTTCAATTGCGTTCTTCAGCATTATCCTTCAATTTTATTAGGCTGACTGAATATGACTGACGGTAAAATATTAATTAACTTTTGCACTCTAAGCGTAATTCGTCAAATGGAGAGCAATGACTGTATTTCTGCAGGTAACATCGACCACACTGCTAACGCAACTGTAATGAGTGTGGTGATTTCAGTGAAAACCAATGTTATGCGTCTATGCCTTTAGAATAACATTGCAGTCTTCTAAGATATCCATTCTTGTAGATCTGTAAACTAATATTTTGAGCCAGAAATTTGCAATAGATACTAAGTGAGTAAATGAATTTCTGTATATCGCTGCAGAGACGGCATTTACTGAAACGCAAATATAACATTCTGATCACGGTCCAGTAACTGTTCCACGTGAACGACAGGCAATATGAGTTTTAGATTTGACAGAATCTCTAACGGACCATGTGTATTCAACTTCCGACTGTTAACATTATTCGTCACAAAATGTGTAATTTAATTCTGCTTTTTGTTTCTGGGTGAAGTGAGCGTACCTGTGAATGCTAAAGCAGGTGAAATTGTTGTTGTGTTTTGAACCAATTATGCCCATAAAGATTACTGTAAGCCACACCGTAATATTTCCTCCTGCAAGTAAATTACATTTCAGTGTTTTTCTCCGCATCGTTTGCTTCGTGACAGAGATTCTGGAATAGATCAGACAGATCTTTTTATGCCCTTAATTGCTTAGAGTCTTGATTACGCGTATTTCAATCAAGTTCACTCGATACATCGGCCATCAATCATACCTTCTCCTTTTACACTTTTGACGCCGTCAGCGCTGGCATAAGTCCTACTACTTGTCACTTTTCGACTGTTATAGTCTTCTTGACATTGTATTATCCTTTAACAAAAGGAAATGAAGGGAAAAAGAAATAATAAAAGAAAACCAAGCACGCAAAGTTTTGGTACTATTTACCATATGAGAGGAGAGGGAAAGGGAGGACAAAACTGGCACAGTACACATACACAGAGATACATACGTGCTTCACACACACACACACACACACACACACACACACACACACATTCACGTTAATATACTTTTATCGAAATCAGTTCTTGCCGGTCAGTGAAAAATGTGTAATTTAGGAACATTTTAACCAAAACACCATGAAACAATTTGGTTCCACCGACTTTAAAAGGTTAGGTTTTGTTTGTATGTCCACATGTTGCGGTGGTTTCCTCTATGAAACCACGTTCGGTGAGTGCAACGTCATGCTTTTAGATCTCTACGGTACGCTGTCACTAGAATTTTCACCGCACTTTACTACTAAGCTTAATGTTGAGTTCAATCAGTTTAAAACGATTTCATCATCGTCAGCATACTCCAATATTCAGTGCCTCAAGAAATTAGAGAGACGACTAAGTTCATTGTAATCTTCAGCATTATGATATGTGCGAACTTGGTGAACATGTCAAACACGAAGTTTAGGTTTTCTTGTAACACGAAGTGTATTACGCATTGAGCTGTCACGTACAGCCGATATTGTAAGAGTTCCGGATCAAGAAAAACTGTGAAACTAACTTTCAAATCGACAATTATTTCCATTAATACAGCACGATCAGTTACCAAGAAGGGTGTCTGATTTCATTGAGCGACACACATCCCTTTGGCAGCACGCATTTAAACTGCCTACATAAAGCACAACTAACGTAACTAACTTTGACATTTAGGACAACGTAAAAATAAATTGCTTCAATATTAATTTGGTTGTGATGGATCATAGTTAACCATAAATCAGTTATTCTTATAAGTAAAAAAGACGCTCCATGAAACGAATTATCCGACTCGGACGGAAATCGGTAGATGCAATGTGCACGTACAGACAAACAATGATTACAATTTCAAAAAATTGCATTATTTATTTAAGAGAAAGAACTTTATAAATTGAGCAAGTAAGTAATACATTGGTCTACTTCTGGCCCTTGTGGAAGCAGTTATTCGGCTTGGCATTGGTTGACAGAGCTGTTGCATGTATTCCTGGACGATATCGTGCCAAATTCTGTCCAATTGGAGCGTTAGATCGTAAAAATCCCGAGATGGTTCAAAGGGCCCTCCCCATAATGCTCAGATTTTTTTCCTTAGTGTGTAATTGAACCATAAGTGCTCTTAGACCGCTTTTACCCCATAATCGTATATGGGCAACTGTGGCTTTCTTCAGATGCTTACCGATACGGTTTGGCTTCAGCAACAGGTCGTCTGCTTGTTTGTAGTCGATAGAGTTTTCTCGTTATTGGTGACGCATCTATTTTCAGTGATTTTAGTCGAATCACGACGGCCATGGGTATTCAAACGAGTCACGTAATTGAAGGAGAGCAGCAGCGAGAATATTACTTTAAGTGATAAAGTTTGCTGCAGTTAGTTGCTCACGAAAATTCTTTGTTGGTAGCAGTCTCAGGTAATCGGTGACTAGCCTTAGGCCCAGGTCTATGGTCTACTGAAAATAACTTATGTCTTAAGGAGTTCAGCTATTTCTATGAGATATCGAATGTAACAGCCTTAATCGTTATGCATTGTATACCTTCAAATTTATACACCTGGAATCCCTCCCGTGAGGCCTTGGCGATGAGTTAAGGTTTGATAAAGTCGTGTGCGGCTGTTACTTATAACGACAGAAGAGTCTCTGACTATACAATGATATAAGAAACATTAGAATATGGCTACTGTTGTACATCTCTTCGGTATAACCTATAACTGTAATTCACATTTCCATTGCTGTTACACCAGTGTATTTGCTTTTAATGCACTACCCATTATTCTGTCAAAGAATTAGAAAACTGGTGGATAATTCTGTAGCACTGGTACCAGATAACGAAACAACTCATGTAGGGTGACATTGT
This sequence comes from Schistocerca serialis cubense, assembly GCF_023864345.2. Classification (NCBI taxonomy): domain Eukaryota; kingdom Metazoa; phylum Arthropoda; class Insecta; order Orthoptera; family Acrididae; genus Schistocerca; species Schistocerca serialis. The sequence goes on from NC_064638.1 coordinate 965,581,692, forward strand.
TATGACTATTATTTATGTCGAAATTAACTGTCGCGTGCGGCACGGAAACCAGATACACAGGTTAGAAATGGCTCCTAGAGATTTGAAGCGATACAAATAACTACATAGACGCATTCGCTGTAATCTGCTTCTGTATTATGTATTATCATCAAAGTTCACAGTAAGTGTCAGCACAGCGTAAGCGCAATTTGTGAGGTGAAACACATCATAGTGTGATAATATTTACTATATAAGTGACTTATTAGTGGTTTCTTCATTCACCTCTGCCTTTCTTGTGTTGTGACCTGATATTTGTGAGTGTTTCGTATCGAGTTTACATTCCGCACTGACCAGTTGCAGCTGTAGCGGCGCAACGAAAGCTAAGTACTAATTAATTGGTTGTGTATAGTGGTTTATTTAGCAACTTTAGTAGTCTTCAACCGGTGTTTTTTGTGTTTTCTGGTGAAATAATTTCAGAAGATGCTTTTGGGAACTGTTTTCAGCTACCTTACTGTGTCATTAGACGTTTGATTCTCTTTCTGTATTAGTCTTTTGTTATATTCTCCTTTGTTGTTGATTAATACTGTTAATAATAGTAGTTACTTCCCTAGTAGAGTAGGTTTGTGATTATTGTAGTCAGGTTTTTAACATCTTCTTCTTGTAATAGCGGAACTTAAAAAAAGTAAAATTTTACCATGAGTAAGAAGTGTGGGCTGTGCCGTAGGTTCGTGAGTAGTGGATTGCGGTGTGAGACTTGTTCGAAGTATTTTCACCGGGGGGAATCCAGTGGGGATGCCAGTGGGCATTCTGGTGAGATCTTCTCCTGGAACTAAAGGTTATGTAGCAAGAGTAAGTTAATAGAGGACCAGGAGCGTAAGATCTGTGCCCTTCAGGTGCAGTTGAAAAACGCACAGGAGGAGCTAGATAGGATGAGGAGGGAGAAGGGGGTTGGAGAATGGGAGCTGGCTGTTGGCAAGAGATCTGCTAGGAGAAGAAGATTTTCAGATAGTTTCACTATTGGTGTTTACAATAGATATGACCACCTGTCATAGTCTAGTGGAGAGGAATCTCTAGTAGTTGTAGATGTAGGAAGTATGCAGCAGACCACAGTAGTTACGGTGGCTGGAACAGTTGCAAAGTCGAAGAGGAAGAAGAAAGTTCTGCTGTTAGTTAGTGCTCATGGTAGAGGTCTAGGCCAGCAGTTGCAGGAAGTGCTGGGGAGTGAGTACCAGGTCACCAGCATTGTGAAGCCTAATGCAGGATTGGCTCAGGTGACTGATAACATAGGGGGGTTATGTAGGGATTTTGCTAAAGAGGATCAGGTAGTGATAGTGGGTGGGGCTGGTAATAGTATTGATAGGGATGGAGAGTATGACATAGATGGTGACCTGCAAAAGATAGCCACTCAGATTGGCAACACGAATGTGCGTTTCGTTGAACTGTTTCAGTGTCACGATCGGCCTCATCTTAGTACAGTCGTCAGGCGTAATAACATGAGACTTGGGGGGTGCGCTGATGACAGAAAGCATGGGTCACATTTCAGTGGTGTCGGTTGAGTCTATCAGCAGGACGGGTTTCACTAGACATGGCCTGCACCTCAACAGGTATGGGAAGGGGAGGTTAGCAAAGCTTATAGGTGACAGCATAGGTGGGGTTGGTGGGACCACTCATGGGAAAGTTCCTGCAGTAGTGGGTGTTAGAGCTGCACCTGTTTTAGATTTAAGTCAGCTGATAGGTATTCCTGCTTAAAGGAAGCCTCTCAAACAAAGGAACCACTTTTGACAAAGCTTAAGTATCCGAGTAATGAGGGAATTAGTATATTTCATCAAAATATACAAGGTATTAGAGATAAAGTTAGTGAATTGCTTATAGATGTTGACTCTGAAATTATTGGTATATCTGAACACTTCTTAAATAAGGAGATAATTCAGAGGCTTCCTTGAATACAGGTTGGCTGGCAGCTTTTCGAGGAGCTCTTTGCGGTGTGGGGGAGTAGCCATGTATGTGAAAAACGGCTCCCATTTGAGTCAATTGATGTTTCAAAGTCTTGCACTGAAAAGGTGTTTGAATGTTGTGCAGGTGTGGTTAAATTTAATGGAGCTAAACTACTAACTGTTGTTATTTATAGATCCCCAGACTCCGATTTCACAACATTTTTGTTAAGGCTAGAGGAGGTTCTTGGCTCACTTTATAGGAAATACAAAAAGTTAGTTATATGTGGTGACTTCGGTATTAATTGTATAAGTGATTGTGCAAGGAAGAGGATGCTGGTAGACTTCTTTAATTCATATAATCTTATGCAAACCGTATTCTTTCCAACGAGAGTGCAAGGGAACAGTAGAACAACCATAGACAACATTTTTGTTCATTCCTCATTACTAGAAGGGGATTCTGTTAGCAAAAAGGTGAATGGCCTTTTAGATCATGATGCACAAATTTTAACTTTAAAAGATTTTTGTGCTGCATCATGTGTTAAATATAGTCATCAGCTGTTTAGGAAGGCTGATCCAGTTGCTGTAGAGACCTTTGTAAACTTATCAAGGAACAAGAGTGGCAAGATGTTTATAGCGCTGATACAGTTGACGATAAATATAATGCTTTTCTCAAGACTTTTCTCGTGCTCTTTGAAAGTTGCTTTCCGCTAGAATGTTCAAAACAGGGTACTAGCACAAACAGGCAGCCTGGGTGGCTGACTAGAGGGATAAGAATATCTTGTAGAACAAAGTGGCAATTATATCAAAACGTTAGAAACAGTCAGAATCTAAATGCAGCGGCCCATTACAAACAGTATTGTAAGGTGCTTAAAAATGTTATTAGGAAGGCAAAAAGTGTGTGGTATGCAGATAGACTAGCTAAATCTCAGGATAAAATTAAAACCATATGGTCAGTCGTATAGGAAGTGGGTGGTCTACAGAGGCAGGTCGAGGATATAGAATCAGTGCGTAGTAGGAATGTCCGTGTTACTGATAAGTCGCATATATGTACAGTATTTAATAATCACTTTCAGAATATAGCAGGAGAACTAAATAGAAACCTAGTCCCAACAGGGAATCATGTAGCGCTCTTAGAAAAATTGTTCCGAGACTGTTACCTGAAATGCTCCTCCATGATACTGACAAGAGGGAGATTGAGTTAATAATTAAATAACTAAAGACCAAGAACTCTCATGGATATGACGGGGTATCTAGTAGAATACTGAAGTATTGTTCTACGTATGTTAGCCCAGTACTTAGCCATATCTGTAACTTTTTCTTTAGGAGCGGTCGGTTTCCTGACCGATTAACGTACTCGGTAGTGAAGCCACTTTATAAAAAGGGAGACAGAGATAATATTGACAATTATAGACCTATTTCTATGCCATCGGAGTTTGCTAAAGTTATCGAGAAGGTTGTATATACAAGGTTACTGGAGCATTTAAATTCACATAATTTGCTGTCAAATGTTCAGTTTGGTTTTAGAAATGGTTTAACAGCTGAAAATGCTATATTCTCTTTTCTCTGTGAAGTTTTGGACGGATTAAATAAAAGGTTGCGAACGCTAGGTGTTTTCTTTGATTTAGCGAAGGCTTTTGACTGTGTTGACCACAAAATATTACTGCAGAAGTTGGACCATTATGGAGTAAGGGGAGTAGCTTACAATTGGTTCGCCTCTTACTTTAAGAACAGAAATCAGAAGGTAATTCTCCGCAATAATGAGAGTGGTAGTGTTGTTCAGTCCCAATGGGGCACTGATAAGTGGGGCGTTTCCCAAGGATCAGTGCTGGGGCCACTGCTGTTTCTTATTTATATAAATGATATGCCTTCTAGTATTACAGGTGATTCAAAAATATTTCTGTTTGTTGATGACACCAGCTTGATAGTGAAGGATCTTCTGTGTAATATTGAAACAGTAACAAATAATGTAGTTCATGAAATAAGTTCGTGGCTTGTGGAAAATAATTTGATGCTAAATCACAGTAAGACTCAGTTTTTACATTTTCTTACTCACAATTCAACAAGAACCGGTATTTTGATCAGACAGAATGGGCATATTATAAGCGAGACGGAACAGTTCAAGATCCTAGGCGTTCGGATAGATAGTAAGCTGTTGTGGAAAGCCCATGTCCAGGATCTTGTTCAGAAACTAAATGCTGCTTTATTTACCATTAGAACAGTATCTGAAATAAGTGACACTTCAACACGAAAAGTAGTCTACTTCGCATATTTTCATACGCTTATGTCGCATGGTATTATTTTTTGGGGTAATTATTCTGATTCAAAAAGGGTATTTTTGGCTCAAAGTGGGCTGTTCGAGCTAGATGTGGTGTACGTTCGAGAACCTCTTGTCGACCCCTATTCAATAGTCTGGGAATTCTGACATTGGCCTCACAGTATATAATTTCTTTAAGGTCATTTGTTGTTAGCAATATTAGCCTATTCCCAAGAGTTAGCAGCTTTCACTCAGTTAATACTAGGCAGAAATCCAGTCTGCATGTGGAATGCACTTCCTTGACTCTTGTGCAGAAAGGAGTGCAGTATTCTACTGCATCCATTTTCAATAAGCTACCACAAGAACTCAAAAATCTTAGCAGTAGCCCAAACTCTTTTAAGTCTAAACTGAAGAGTTTCCTCATTGCTCACTCCTATTCTGTCGAGGAGCTCCTGGAAGAGCTGAAAATTAAGCAAATTCCAGTGTTACATTGTTGATTTTCTTTATTTAAACTGACGACTTGTCACTTAAAAATGTTTTTTTTATATTTCATTTTATCTGTTTCTAATATCGTGTTATAATTTCATGTTTTGACTCGTTCCATGACCATGGAGACTTCTCCTTAATTTGGTTCCACGGAACAATAAATAAATAAATCAAAAATAAATAAATAAAGAGGAAGGTTCTTAACAGCGAGGAAACTAGCTATGATAATATCACGTATTCTGCATTACTTTTTCATGAAGCTTAAAAATGGAACTCGATATAGCAACTGCGTATGTTGTTCTCGATTGTATGTATAGCCACCATTCATAGGTATAGCAGGACCATTGGAATTGTGACGATTCTGAGATACTGCCACTGCTTATCGCTCGCCATACAGATATTGAAGGAATTAGGTACTGTACTCCATAACCTTCAAGTCGCAGACAGTGTATGCTTATAGCGGATATGACAGTATAAATGGACCGCAAAGAGCCTTCTTGGAGCACGTGAGCACTTTTTCAAATCACACATACGTTTCGCAACTTGTAAGGCAACAGTTTCTAAAGGATATAAACGTTTGAAAACTTCTGCAGGATAATACAATAAATGTAGTGTAATACGGTATTGCAGTACCTGTGTTGTTAAGAAGTACGATGAAGAGTTCTTTCGGACGTGCACGCTTGCTACTTCTTAACAACATAGGCACTGCCGCATCGTATTTCACCACCTATACCAGGCAACTACTTTCAGTAACAATGCCCCTCCCCCCTCTAGGGAAACTGCATACTGTGTATGAGAGCCCCTTGTGACACATGAACGACGACATATGGTTGTTTGATTCAGGCCGTGGACCGTGCTTGGATAGCGGTAAGTTCGCTTCAGGCGCCGAGCGGGAAAGTTGTTGTTTATTCTCTTCCGCAGCGTCGCTTGTGTGAAGTTATCCTCGTTAGTGCTGTTCTGTCTGCCGAGTGGGTCTAGCGCTTCCGCTCTGCTTTACAATATGTCTGTGTTTCTGTGTTTCTGTGTTCGTCTACTTACAGCGCCGTCGGCCACTCAGGATGCTTTACTTTCGATAAAACAACTCGATACGTGCAACCTGGGTCTCTAGAAATCTACGACTGGCTTGTCGATACAACTGATATGAACTCTAATCAGGTCCACACCCGGAGTGTCCGAGCGGTTCTAGGCGCTACAGTCTGGTTCGCAGGTTCGAATCCCCCTCGGGCATGGATGTGTGTGATGTCCTTAGGTTGGTTCGGATTATGTAGTTCTAAGTTATAGGGGACTGATGACCACGGCAGTTAAGTCCCATAGTACACAGATCCATTTTTTTTTAACCAGGACCACACCGCTTATTTTGAAACAGACGAGTACATGTTTTGAATGAAATTTGTGGATCCCATTCAGGTTGAAAGATTGCTGCTGCGACATGCCTCTCAAATCATGTTCAAGCATCGTGATAATTCCGTTAGTACGGTGTCACTCGCAGATGCTGCAACTGACTAAACCAATGTTCGCATTTCAACCTCCCGCCAGGAGCTGGTGACAACTTTCTAAAAGACATATTAACCCGTTATGGTAAAGTGTAAAACGTTCGTCGTGAACGTTGGTCTACTCAACACATATAACACTGTTATAGTGGATTTCCTTTCGTGGAGGATTTTTGTATTAATGCCGTCATTAGTGCAGAGTCCCATATTGACAGTTGCTGATCTTGTTCCTTCCACTCCCGACGTCGGAACTGTTTCTGATTCCGATCATAATGAGCAAAAGATCAGTTCTGATAATCGTGTAAACGAATATTCGCCTCTACCTCCGCGATAGGTTCAGAATCTTATTGCCTTCAGGATAGAACTTTTAACAGTGACAAACAAGCGACGTCGCAGTAAAGATGGTGAGCGTGAGGACTTGGCTGCCCCTTCTGCCCCAATCATCTCCGCATCGATTATGTCCCCTCCTCCTCTCGATGCTACGTTACCTCCGATCCGTGGTGCGGTGAGTGACGAAGAAGTTATCTTCAGAGTCCCCAATGCTCGCGAAGTGGCTCCGTCTGAGCTGCCTGAGTGTGGAGAAGGGGCGGGGTCCCCAACCTTCGATTTTGTGTCCTCCGTTACAGTCTGAGACGATGCAATGTCTTCCTGCTCCTTCGTCTTCAGCCGCCGACGGTTTCCTGCATTTGCCGACTACAGCATCTCCCAAGGAGAATAAAATTAGCGACCAACTATCATCTGTTGCATTGGCAGTTGAACAGAATGCTTCCACATAAGTGCCCACTACTGCATTACATGACCCTAGTTCTGAGGGGCAGGAAGTTGTGCCTGTGACCGCACCCACACCTCCGTCTGCAGAGACCGCTATCCCACGCAACCGAACAACCCGACCTTGCGGTGGCGTGCAAGAAATTGAAGAGAAAAGGTTGCGATGATGGAGATTCTGGTGACCCGATGCCTCTGATTCCCCTTTGGACTCTGCAATGGATCTTGACTCTCAGCTGTCTACCTAAATCTACTCGGACTTTCCGTACACCCCTGTATAGCTGTGGTCAATGATACAAGTCTACACGTTCCTTTCCTTAAATGTTAATCGTGTGGAATCAGAATTGCGATTTGCTTCGCTGCGTCAGTTCATTTATGATTCATGTGCGGACTTAGTTTCCTTAAAGGAGGTGCTATTTATTCATTTCTCCTTACCTGATTTCCGTGTGATCTTTAATGTAGCACACGAATATTCTGTGGAGAACCCCTTATTCATTCACGAAGGGATTCCTATTGTTGTTGTGGTAATTTTGACATAGGTTCTCAACTTTTTAATCTTACCTTGGTTCTTTTATATGCTCCTTCTGGCACTGGTGGCGCATTGAATGGTCTGCGTTTTTATAAAGAGGATATTTTTGTGTAATAGTCCTCCCAGTATTCCGTTGTGTGGTGATTTTAACTGTGTGTTGCGTCCTACACATCAATGTAAAATTTTAATTTATGTCGCGAATTACATGAATTGGTGCTGGCCGGAGTGGCCGAGCGATTCTAGGCGCTACAATCTGGAACCGCGTGACCGCTACGGTCGCAGGTTCGAATCCTGCCTCGGGAATGGATGTTTGTGATGTCCTTAGGTTAGTTAGGTTGAAGTAGTTCTATGTTCTAGGAGACAGATGACCTCAGAAGTTGAGTCCCATAGTGCTCAGAGCCATTTGAACCAGTTTTGAACATGAATAGGTCCGCTTCATACGCATGCAAGACGTCTGGGTATGTAAATACCCGACGTTAGTTACATTTACTCACTTTACAGCGATTTCTAGTAGCAGGTTAGATAGGTTTTAATTATCAGACTGCCAGTGTGATTGCATTCTTAATGTCGAAATCATCCTAGCATCCTTTACGGATCACTTTGCTGTGACCACAACCCTTAATCTATACTTGCAGCCAGTTTAATTTTTCGCGTTCTGTGGCTGTCAAACATCGCCGCCTGGCTGACCCCTCTCTCGGTGGCGTGATGCGAGCCGTGTGGGAGCGTACTCTACGGTCAACTGGGAAGTACTCTTCCATCCTTGACTGGTGGACACAGCTGGCAAAACCGAGGCTCAGGCAAACTTTGATTCTTCTCTGTGTTGCCAAAGCGCGGTACTTTCGGAGACCTTACGAATATTACTATTCCATCTTGCGTGAATTTTGTGATGCTGCGGACCACGCCATTCTGACAATTGCGTATGTTAGGCGTGTATAGGCAGAATTGTTTCCCATGGAGAGAATACAAGTGGATTGGGTTGAAAATGCCATCCAAGCTCCAGTCTTTGCTGACCGGAAGAACTGACTTCCTTATATCATTTGCTTTGGCATCAGCCTCATCACCGACGAGGTTGTATTCATTCTTTCACGACAATTAATGGACGTATCGATTCGGAGCAAGCTGATATAGTGCGTCTCTTACACCAACACTTTGTAGACATCTACGATATCTATGAGTCCAGTGAAACCTTTTACGACCCACTAGTCAGGATCTTGGATATCAAAATTACCCCTGAACGTAATGAAACGCTCTTAGCAGCTTTTCAGCCTGAAGAAATTTACAAACTTACTGTGTGATCGCCTTCTCGAAACCTCCCTTTGTCTGGATGGACTTCCCAAGGAATTTTACGTGCGCTTTTAGCGCTGATGGGTGCTACCTTTACGTCCCTTTTTAATGAAGTGTTACAGGCTAGAGTAGTGCCGACCTCGTTCAAAATGGAGAAAATTGTTTTATTCCCGAAAGACCTGGGACTGACTTCCCCTGATAGCCTTCGCCCAATTACTCTGTCAAGCTTTGATTGTAAGACAGTTTCAAGGGCAGTTGGTTCTGATGATTATTGCAAAACTTCAAAGCTGCGTATCTGTTCGTACCATTCTTACCCCTATTGTTGAATGTCGCGACCTGGTTTCGGTTTCTGCTGTAAGGTCCGTCTCTTGTGAACTTGCTTCCCTAGACTTTGATTAGTCTATTGATCACGTTAATCACGACTTTTTGCTGCGGATCATGGCGGCAGTCAGTCTTACTGTTGACACACGGCTAGGGCTCTCAAATATTTTTACGGATATTTCAGCTTCGGTGGTTGTTAACGGCCAACTCACGCCCACGATAAATATTCGTCGCTGAGGGCCTCAAATAAGATCGCTGTCAATGACTTCTTTGTGTCGTCTCTGGAGCCCTGTCTTCGGATGCTAGCATCTTCAGATGCTACTGCAGTGAATCGGCATACGTCTATCGGGATCATCACTGATCGCTGTCCACTCAAAATGGCGACGCTCAACTGGACGTCAGTTACGAAAAAAATTCTGAGAGCGATACTAGAACATGGAAAGTGTTCTCTTACTCTGGTCCAGAAAGTTCAAATACTAGATACATATGTCTTACACAAAACATATTTATCCGCTCCGTTCGATGATGGCAAAGAAAACACAGCAATTGTGTGGTCTGTAATTATGGAAACGATATCTTTCGCTTACGTTATGAGGTGGTCACAAAGTCACGTTCTTCGGGACTTTGGGCCTAGCTGATGCACAAAAGAAGACGCGAATGATATAAGTGCGACATAATATTTCGATGATGACTCAAGAAACTCACATATTCACGTCACGTTTATTTCTCTGTGGCCGTCCTGCAAGTCTTGAACCCCCTATTGATGTTGGTCGCACAAATTAACAATTAAAACATATTCGTGACTTCCATAAAATTCCTAGAGACTCGTTGGAAAGCAGTCCCTTGTCCGAATCTCGTTGAAAGAGGATCTTTGCAAACAGCCTGGACGATAGTTTGGTGCAATATTAGTCTTCCGATTTTGCCGATGGCCAGTCGGTGTGGCCGAGCAGTTCTAGGTGTTCCAGTCTGGAACCACCCGACCGCTACGGTCGCAGATTCGAATCTTGCCTCGGGCATGGATGTGTGTGATTTCCTTAGGTTAGTTAGGTTTAAGTAATTCTAAGTTCTAGGGGACTGATGACCTCAGGTGTTAAGTCCCATACTGCTCAGAGCCATTTGAATTATTTTGCCGATGCGCATAGCGTCCTCTTGGTATAAGGTAGTAAGTAACTTCATTCCAACGAACGAGCGAGTTTTCCGCATTGAGTTTAGCGAAACGGCTTCATGTAATCGTTGTACGTCTACAGACACGATACGACATCCAGAATGAGATTTTCACTCTGCAGCGGAGTGTGCGCTGATATGAAACTTCCTGGCAGATTAAAACTGTGTGCCCGACCGTGACTCGAAATCGGGACCTTTGCCTTTCGCGGGCAAGTGCTCGTTCATTATGTTATAGAAGGTGAGGGGAAAGATCATATGAACTTCATACAGTACACAACAACGGCCTACTGGACGTGCTTGCGAATGCCTCGATATTGAGACCTCTTCGCCAACATGTTTAATCTTGTCGTCCGTCGGCAAGGTGTTGGTTAATTTCATTTTTCTAATGATAGGTATTTTCCTTGTTTTGTGTGTTTCCCATCTGATTTGCTTCGTTTTGTTCTCTCCTAGATTCCGTGCTCGTTTTGTTTAGAGTTTTGACTTAGTATCGCTTCAATTCTATTGTAAAATGTGTATAGATGAAGTGTATGTACGCATGAAATTATATACTGCTTGAAATCATGTTGGAATTTCTCTTAGTCTGCTAACTAGAATGTGATCTGATTCGTTGTCCGTCTGCTTTTAAAATCTATATAATGAAAATAAAAAAGAATTAAAAAATCTAAACAAACATAACAAACTATAAAAAATTGTTTATACATATCATGAGAGCTTGATGGCGGTTTCTCGACTATGTTCTCAGGTTTTTTTTCCCTTTTCGCCTGTGTTACTGTTTTTTTATCATAATTAATTTGTTCTCCCATTTGTAGCTTATATTACATGATGTTCTGACTATGGTTTACTGAAGTTTCGTGATAGTACCATGTCATTCTGATAGTAATAAAAAAAGAGAATTCGTGTAAATGTTAGCACTCTGGACTCTGAAACCAATGACCCGAGTTCGAATCTTGAAAAAAAAATAGTAAACAATGAAAGAAAAAGATGGCTACTCCATAAAGCGACCGTTCGCGATAAGCTGGAAATCCGGGTTCGAGTCCGACTCCGGTACAAATTTTCGCTGTCGTTATTCCATTACGTAGATGATGGTTACACATATTCGCAACTGTGAACGTATTTTATATATATTATAACGACTGTAGTCACAGTAGTGCACTTTCCTTCGGACATACATGCATTGCAATGTTTACTAAAAATTTTATTACAAGAAACCATTAAGCAAAGAGATGAATTTGCTTGCCCAAAAACTTCCATCTGCATTATAAATGCCAGCAGTTGTCAAATTAGCTTTCTTTCACATACCCAGTTCACGTACAGGACGCACTTCTACAGGTTACTATCCAAGTAGCGCCGACACAGCTATTTCTAAAGTACAGGAGCATACAAATAGAATACAACTGACAAACGCACAATAACCAGTTTACAGAATCTTGACAATCTTCAAAGCTTCACAGGATAACACATAAATTTATGCAGAATCGCCATATTTGATCGAGTTATTTACTTACTGCATTTTTAAGATCAGTTTACTACCCAGGAGGACGTCGTTATCAGGAGAAAGAAAACTGGCGTTCTACGGATCGAGGCGTGGAATGTCAGATCCCTTAATCGGGCAGGTCGGTTAGAAAATTTAAAAAGGAAAATGGATCAGTTAAAGTTGGATGCAGTGGGAATTAGTGAAATTTGGTGGCAGGAGGAACGAGGCTTCTGGTCAAGTGAGTACAGGGTTATAAATACAAAATAAAATAGGGATAATGCTGGAGTAGCTTTAATATGAATAAAAAATTAGGAGTGCGGGTAAGTTACTGCAATCAGCATAGTGAAAGCATTATTGTGGCCAAGGTAGACACGAAGCCCACGCCTACCACAGTAGTACAAATTTACATGCCTAGTAGCTCTGCAGGTGACGAAGAGATTGTTGGAATATATGATGAGATAAAAGAAATAGCTAATAACTAATAGCACAGGCACTTAGGGAACACACACGACACTGATCTTTAAGTCCACGGTATTGGTGATAATTTGAGAAAACCGTCCCGAAACACATGTGCTACGAAACGCCACTGTTTCCTGCGCATGTACCCCGACATTAATATGGGATATGATCACCATGCACACGTACACAGGCGGCAAAACGGGTTATCATAGTCTGGATCAGGTGGTCGAGTAGCTGCTGGGGTATAGCCTCCGATTCTTGCACCAGTGTCTGCCGAAGCTCCTGACGTGCCCTAGGGGTTTGAAGACGTGCAGCGATACTTCGACCGAGAGCATCCCAGACGTGCTCGATGGGGTTTAGGTCTGGAGAACAGGCTGGCCACTCCATGCACCTTATATGGGCCGTACGTTATCATCCATCAGGAGAAAGGTGGGACCCACTGCACCCCTGAAAATGCGGACATACTGGTGGAAAATGACGTCCCGATACACCTTATCTGTTACAGTTCCACTATCAAAGACATGCAGGGGTGTACGTGCACCAATCATAATCCCACCCCACACCATCAAATTGGGTTCTAATTTTGAGTTTGATTCAAAGAAAATTATTGCTCGTTCTACTTTAAGTCTTGGTTTATTAATAAGAATTTTGGTTATAGGTTATCCAAAGCTTGCTTTTTTCCATTTATTGGCTCATGATTTATTAATCACGACCTCCATACAGTTCCCTTTCAAGGACATTAAGGAGTTGGTATCTGGTACCTGGTTCACGACAGATAAAAACCCGGCGAGAATCACTGTTCAGACTATGTCTGGACTCGTCCCTGAACATAACCTGGGACCTCTTTTCTAATGACCATGTACTGCGTTCTTGACACCAGGCTTTACAGGCTCTCCTGTGACCAGGGGTCAGTGGAATGCACCTTGTCGGTCTCCGGGCGTTTAAGCCATGTCTGTTCAGTCGTCTGTAGACTGTGCGTCTGGAGACAAATGTTCCAGTGGCTGCGGTAAGGTCCCGTGGTCGTCTGCGGGCCCTTGTGGTGTTGTACACTGTAGACGTCCCGTATTGTAGCGCCTGGACACGCTTCCTGTCTGCTGGAATCATTGCCATAATCTTGAGATCACATTTTGTGGCACACGCAGGGCCCGTGCTACGACCTGCTGTGTTCGACGAGCCTCCTGTCGCCCTTTATTCTACACCTCATAACGTCATAAATATGTGTTCTTTGAGCCGTTTTCAACACACAGTCACCATTGTCAGGTCTGAAAACGTCTGCAAACTTCGCGCTGCACCGTACTCTGACATGCAGCAACACACCTCTGCGTATGCGAACTGCTGCCAGTGCCACCGTGTGACGACCGCAGTTCAGATGCACCGGATGGTCATACTCTGAGGTGATTTAAACCCCCAAACCTCACAGCAGAACGTTGTTTCACCATTACCAGTATTATCCTTAATTTACTACAAGAAACCATTAAGCAAAGAGATGAATTTGCTTGCCCAAAAACTTCCATCTGCATTATAAATGCCAGCAGTTGTCAAATTAGCTTTCTTTCACATACCCAGTTCACGTACTGGACGCACTTCTACAGGTTACTATCCAAGTAGCGCCGACACAGCTATTTCTAAAGTACAGGAGCATACAAATAGAAGAGATTGATGAAATGTATGATGAGATAAAAGAAATTACACTGATAGTGAAGGGAGACGGAAATTTAATAGTCACTGGTGACTGGAATTGTGTGTCAATCTGTGTACATAGTTCGGAATTGTTGACGAAAGAGGAGCGGTTCGACGCCTTGAAAAAAGGCTGTGTACACGCGGCAGATTTCATTAAAAATTGTGAAAGAGTTTTACCCAGGTCATGGACTAATGAGAGAAACATTAATGCGGTTATTTATGTGTTATCAGGAGAAAGAAAACTGGCATTTTACGGATCGGAGCGTGGAATGTCAGATCCCTTAATAGGGCAGGTAGGTTAGAAAATTTAAAAATGGAAATGGATAGGTTAAAGTTAGATATAGTGGGAATTAGTTAAGTTCGGTGGCAGGAGGAACAAGACTTCTGGTCAGGTGACAACAGGATTATAAATACAAAATCAAATAGGGGTAATGTAGGAGTGGGTTTAATAATCAATAAAAAAATTGGAGTGCGGGTAAGCTACTACAAACAGCATAGTGAACGTATCATATTGGCCAAGATAGACACGAAGTCCATGCCTACTACAGTAGTACAAGTTTATATGCCAACTAGCTCTGCAGATGACGAAGAAATTGAAGAAATGTATGATGAGATAAAAGAAATTATTCAGGTAGTGAAGGGAGAAGAAAATTTAATAGTCATGGGTGACTGGAATTCGACAGTAGGAAAAGGGAGAGAAGGAAACATAGTAGGTGAATATGGATTGGGGCTAAGAAATGAAAGAGGGAGCCGTCTGGTAGAATTTTGCACAGAGCATAACCAAATCATAGTTAACACTTGGTTCAAGAATCATAAAAGAAGGTTGTATACATGGAAGAATCCTGGAGATACTAAAAGGTATCAGATAGATTATATAATGGTAGGACAGAGATTTAGGAACCAGGTTTTAAATTGTAAGACATTTCCAGGAGCAGATATGGACTCTGACCACAATCTATAGGTTATGAACTGTAGATTAAAACTGAAGAAATTGCAAAAAGGTGGGAATTTAAGGAGATGGGACCTGGATAAACTGAGTAAACCAGAGGTTGTAGAGAGTTTCAGGGACAGCATAAGGGAATAATTGACAGGAATTGGGGAAAGATATACAGTAGAAGACGAATGGGAAGCTCTGAGGGATGAAGCAGTGAAGGCAGCAGAGGATCAAGTAGGTAAAAAGGCGAGGGCTAGTAGAAATCCTTGGATAACAGAAGGAATATTGAATTTAACTGATGAAAGGAAAAAATATAAAAATGCAGTGAATGAAGCAGGGAAAAAGGAATACAAACATCTCAGAAATGAGATCGACAGGAAGTGCTAAATAGCTAAGCAGGCATGACTAGAGGACAAATGTAAGGATGTAGAGGCTTATCGCACTAGGGGTAAGATAGATACAGCCTACAGGAAAATTAAAGAGACCTTTGGAAAAAAGAGAGCCACTTGTATGAATATCAAGAACTCAGATGGAATCCCAGTTCTAAGCAAAGAGGGGAAAGCAGGAAGGTGGAAGGAGTATATAGAGGGTCTATACAAGGGCGATGTACTTCAGGACAATATTATGGGAATGGAAGAGGATGTAGATGAAGATGAAATGGGGGATACGATAGTGCGTGAAGAGTTTGACAGAGCACTGAAAGACATGGGGAGGCCCCGGGAGTAGACAACATTCCATTAGAACTACTGATGGACTCACCATCTGGTGAGCAAGATGTACGAGACAGGCGAAATACCCTCAGACTTCAAGAAGAATATAGTAATTCCAATCCCAAAGAAAGCAGGTGTTGACAGATGTGAAAATTACCGAACTATCAGTTTAATATGGCACAGCTTCAAAATACTAACGCGAATTATTTACAGACGAATGGAGAAACTGGTAGAAGCCGACCTCAGGGAAGTTCAGTTTGGATCCCGTAGAAATGTTGGAACTCGTAAGGCAATACTGACCTTACGACTTATCTTAGAAGAAAGATTAAGGAAAGGCAAACCTACGTTTGTAGCATTTGTAGACTTAGAGAAAGGTTTTGACGATGTTGACTGGAATACTCTCTTTCAAATTCTGAAGGTGGCAGGGGTAAAATACATGGAGCGAAAGGCTATTTACAATTTGTACAGAAACCAGATGGCAGGGGCATGAAAGGGAAGCAGCGGTAGGGAAGAGCGTGAGACAAGGTTGTAGCCTCTCCCCGATGTTATTCAATCTGTATTTTGAGCAAGCAGTAAAGGAAACAAACGAAAAATTCGGAGTCGGTATTAAAATCCAGGCAGAAGAAATAAAAACTTTGAGGTTCGCCGATGACATTGTAATTCTGTCAGAGACAGCAAAGGACTTGGAAGAGCAATTGAACGGTATGGACAGTGTCTTGAAAGGACGATATAAGATGGACAACAACAAAAGCAAAACGTGGATAATGGAATGTAGTCGAATTAAGTCGGGTGATGGTGAGGGAATTAGAGAAGAAAATGAGACACTTACAGTAGTAAAGGAGTTTTGCTATTTGGGGAGCAAAATAACTGATGATGGTCGAAGTAGAGAGTATATAAAATGTACACTGGCAATGGCAGGGAAAGCGTTTCTGAAGAAGAGAAATTTGTTAACATCGAGTGTAGATTTAAGTGTCGGGAAGTCATTTCTGAAAGTATTTGTATGGAGTGTAGCCATGTATGGACGTGAAACATGGACAATAAATAGTTTGGACAAGAAGAGAATAGAAGCTTTCGAAATGTGGTGCTACAGAAGAATGTTGAAGATTAGGTGGGTAGATCACGTAACTAATCAGGAAGTATTGAACAGGATTGGGGAGAAGAGAAGTTTGCGGCACAACTTAACTAGAAGAAGGGACTGGTTGGTAGGACATGTTCTGAGGCATCAAGGGATCACAAATTTAGCATTGGAGGGCAGCGTGGAGGGTAAAAATCGTAGAGGGAGACCAAGAGATGAATGAGACCAAGAGATGAATACACTAAGCAGATTCAGAAGGATGTAGGTTGCAGTAGGTACTGGGAGATGAAGAAGCTTACACAGGATAGATTAGCATGGAGAGCTGCATCAAACCAGTCTCAGGACTGAAGAGCACAACAACAACAAAATTGATGTGTTGGCTGGTGATGCCAAGCGTTGGGGCTTAAATCTCAACATTACGAACCTGACTTTTGACGAGTTTAAAAATTTTGTTTCTGGCTGAATACTGGTCAGAACATAAACGACAAAGTGTCTGGTGCGAATTTGTCGTATCGAGGCCTTTCGATGCGAATTCGCGCGGCTCGATGAAGGAGTTTTGTGAGGGCTGGATCCGTAATTTGGAATATTTGCGTGATCGCCGCACGGAATCCGAAATTGTTTGGAAACTCTACAAGAAGCTTCCAGATGATAGAAAACGCTTCGTAGGAAGCAATTACAGGACAATCAATGATTTCCTGGAAAGAGTTGAGGACGAGGACAATTGGCGCAATAATCGCGACAGGGGTAGAGGCCGTGGTACTAACAACGGGTACCACAGCAACCACAACAATGTTAACTATGGGAATAACGCATACCGCAATCTTGGCAGCAATAACAATAGTGGTTTGGACCATAGTGACAATCGATACAATGCAGATAATAACAGGAATAACGGAAACTGGTATCATACTAGCGTGATACGGGCTTCGCAGAATAGTAATAGTGCCAGAGGGTGTGACCAGCCGCCTCAGCAGTATCCGGGGAGCGTATCTGCTGGGACGAGACAGGGAAACCATTAGCCGCGCTGGTGAGGGGCTGACCGGGCGTGGAGAAATTTTGGCGGCCCAATAACAGTTGAAAACCGAGGTGTCGTCGTTATGAAAATTCCGTATGGAATAATCAACGGAAGGAAAGTGTGCCAGTGTTAGGAGAAAGGAGTGCGCCCACAAGTAGTAGATCAGCTGTATACACGGCAGTAGGAAGTACATTCACTGTCAGTGAGAACAATTTAAGTAGTGTTCCGGAAATCGATTATAAAGTGGCAGCTGTAACACCCACAGCGGAACTGGAGATTGAGTTTAAGAATGATTCGCCAGTGTTGAGAGAAGATCAGATGCCGGATAAAACGTCCGTCATCGAGCGAGGGGATGCTGAGAGGGATGAGGTCTGGTAAAGGCAGTTCGGTCGCTTATATGACGAACTAAGAGATTATAGTGGCCTGTATGGGAGATGTGTTTAAGGGGAGCGCGTGCAGGATTTTCCGCGTCTCGTCCCGCAGGAAGATAGTGTTTGTGAAATGATAGAAAGTTCTGGCCCTAACCGGCATACTTTACCAGAAATAGTTGATGTTAATGGGGAGCACGAGCAAGATTCGTCGTGTTTCATACCGCAAGAGTTGGATGTTGAAGTAGTAAGGGAAAGTTCTGGCCCTGACCGACAGACTTTACCGAAAGTTATAGTGTTAGAAGTGGCCGACCCATCCGACGCAAAACTCCAGTTCAAATATTGCTAAACTATTGAGGAGAAGGATTACGAGAATTTTAGTGATGGCCGGACACGATTGGTAGAAAAGCACGTAGATTACAGCGTGTATGAGGTTATAGCTGACATTATACGGTCAGACGGTAGCAGTGTGGGTTGCGCAGATCCATAGGAAGTAATTGCAGATACTACTGGGCACATTCCTCCAGGTAGATTGGCAGATGAGATCAATCTGACCAAAGAGGAATCAACGAAGGTGACAATTAGTGAACTGATAGCAAAGCAACACTCACTAGTTGACGAGTTACAGGAAAAGGTTTCGGTATTGGAGGCGGAGCTGCAGACTAAGCCTCAGGACAAACGTGTTGAAATTAAAACTGTATGTGAACAGAGGCTAAAAAAGCCTCCAGATAAGCCGGAATTAGGATCAAAGCCAGATGGTTTTTTCTGAAATGACCCGGATATAGACGAGGATTTACTGTGGGAAAATAAACAAACAGTCGAGGACAAGTGTAGACAGATAGTAGTGTTTGTTAATATGGACGGCCTACAACTAAACGTGTTAATTGACACCGGTGCAGAATTGAGTGCTGTATCTGGGAAAATATTTGAGTTACTGAAAGACAGATCTGGTATCGTAGTTATGTCAGTAACAGGAGTGAAAATTATCGGTGCTACTGGGAAGGCCAGTAAACTGGTCACAAAACAGATTTCTGTCAACTTCGAGATATGTGGGGCACAATTTGAACATGTGTATAGGCAATACCAGCCTATACACATTGTTAACTCGCCGGATGCCATTGACGTAGGAATGAATTTGAACTACTGTAACGTGAGGAATCTCGGTATTGACGATAGTGTAGAAAGTGAATTGGAAACTATTGTAGACGGTGTGTCAAACGTAACACACGAACAAAGACGAGGCCTGTATGAAGTAATAACGATGAATAAGAGTGTGTTTTCAGACAAACTGGTACTTGTGGAAGGATATAAATGCAAGTTGCATGTAATTCCGCACGAACCATTCTTCGTGAGACCGTATGCTATACCGCTGTCCAAAAAGGAAGCAGTGCAATGGGAGGTAGATAAGATGTTAGAATGGGGAGTGATTGAAAGAAGTACGAGTCCATATAATAACGGTTTGGTCATTGTAGCAAAACGGGATGGTAGTGCGGGTATTGTGATTGACGCACGCACGCTGAATAGGGTCGTTCATCGCGAAACAGACAGACCAGAGAGTATGGAGGAGATTTTGCAACGTTTTCATGACGTTAAGTTCATGACTAGCCTCGATCTGTGTCCGTATTCATCAGGGCCCTAGATAAAGTGCTAGGGCTGGCTTTGAGTTCAAGATTAACTGTATATGTTGACGACCTATTGATGGCCAATGCCACTTGGCATGACCATTGTGACCTGTTAGGTGAAGTTTTTAGAACATTGCGCCATGGCGGAATGACTCTAAAGCTAAAGAAATGCGAATTTGTGAAGCTGGAACTGAAATTTTTAGGGCATTTAATTACCACTGTTGGTATTACGAAAGACCCAGAGAAACTAGAGGCAATAAGGAATTGTCCTCCACCCAAGTCTAGGGAACAGTTAAAAAGTTTTCTAGGGCTCACAGGATATTACCGTAAATTTGCAAAAGGACAAGTGTTTAATGATGAAAATTTGAGTAACCTCTTAGGCAAAAATGTTCCGTTTGTGTGGACTGACGGATGCCAGGCCGCTTTCGAGAGATTAAAAGACGAGTTGTTAAGATCTAACATACTATTTCATCCTGATTTATCGCTACCCTTCCATCTGGGGACGGATTCGTCGAATTACGGGGTGGGGGTAGAACTATTCCGAGAAGTTGGTAGAGGAGAGGATAAGGAACACCGGACGATAGCGTTCGCGAGTCGAACTTTATCAAAAAGTGAGCGAAACTACACGATTTCTGAGAAAGAGTGTCTCGCTATCGTGTGGGGATTCAAGAAGTTCAAGGGTTACCTATGGGACCGTAAGGTGATTATTCATACGGACGATAAGGCGCTCACTTATGTGAAGGATTGTAAACTACATCACGTAAGACTGACTAGGTGGTCGCTGTATTTACAGCAATTTAACTATGACATCTGTTACGTAAAAGGGACAGACAATTGCGTAGCGGATGCGCTGTCGCGGTTGCCCGAGTCTAATCAAGATGTATTGAAAGATGAGTCAGATGGAGTGGTCAAATTATACTATTTCAAAGAAGGTGAGGGACGTAAATTAATAGTGAACGTCTGTAAGAATCTACGTTGTCATCAGAACGAGGACGGCTGTTTAAATATGGTGGAAACCCGATACGACGAAAGGAGTCCAGAAGGAGAGAAATTATAGAAGTATTGCAAGATATACGATCATATCTTGTACATACGTAAGGGTGAAGATAGTAATGTTTGGCGGGTATGCTGGCACACCAAATACGTCACGGAAATAATAGACAACTACCATTTGGCGTATGGTCACTGTGGACCAAAGAAATGTGCGGAAAAGTTGAGTGAAGTAGTGCCTCTTAACAACATGTTAAAACGCTTTACTGACAGAGTGAAAACTTGCGATTTATGTCAGAAGGTGAAGGTTACCAACTGTACGAGTCGTGGTCATATGCAAAGTATAAGGCCTAACGACACCTTTGAATTACTTTGCGTGGACTTGAACGGACCTTTGCCCAAATCATCAGGAAACTTTGCCTACATTTTAGTAGTGCTAGAAGCTTTATCCAAGTTCTTCAAACTATACCCGATTAGGAAAGCTACAGCCAAAGCGGTTTATAGCAAGCTTCTGAACGATTATTTTGTTCGTATTGGTAATCCCAAGGCGATTATATCAGACAACGTGGCACAATTTACTTCTAAGTTGTGGAATGAAGGCATGGCAAGTAATGGGGTCGATGTGATCCATATTTCAGCTTGCTGTCCGGCTGTAAATCCCGCTGAGAGGTATATGCGCGAGCTAGGCCGACTTTGCCGTACCTATTGCCACCACAACCATGGGGTATGGGGCAAATATGTAGCAGAATTTGAGAGAATTATGAATACCTTGAGACATGAGTCTACGGGATTTTCTCCAGAGGAAATCCTGTTTGATGACAGAAGTAAAAGTTTAGTGGAAGAGATAATCAAATTCCCTCCACGGATTGACATTAGTATTGGTGTGCAAAAAGATCGTTTGCGAGAAACAATGAAGCTAAAAGCCGATGCTCGCGTACGTCGTTATGACGCTAAAGCGCGTCTTGCTAAGTTTGCAATCGGAGACTTAGTACTTGTAAAAGCTCATGAGAAATCGAGCGAGATATAGACGGTGAAATCTCTAAACTTAACTTTTTTTTATAATGGACCATATAAAGTCATTGGTATGCCTCACACAATTGCTTATTGCTTAGAGTATCCAAGCTCTGGAAAGCTATTAGGTATACGGAACATTGTAGACCTGAAATTGTACCAACCAAGGATTGATTAATACCACAGAAAGGGTAATTTGTACAGTATGTAAATATAGAGTGTAAGATTTAAGGATGTGCCATTTTGCGATGCTTTTGCCTGACCTAGAGGTCGTTAAAGAAGTTGTCATTAATCAGTATTTAATTTTGATTAAATGATTTAAGAGTAACAGATTAGTAACCAATTGAAAAATCCAAGCTGGTAGTTTAAGTTTTCAGCTGAGTTACAGTAGATTAAGGAATGTAAACATTATTTTGTAACTAGCTGTAAGATGCTCGCGTACGTCGTTATGACGCTAAAGCGCGTCTTGCTAAGTTTGCAATTTGCACAGTATGTAAATATAGAGTGTAAGATTTAAGGATGTGCCATGTTGCGATGCTTTTGCCTGACCTAGAGGTCGTTAAAGAAGTTGTCATTAATTAGTATTTAATTTTGATTAAATGATTTAAGAGTAACAGATTAGTAACCAATTGAAAAATCCAAGCTGGTAGTTTAAGTTTTCAGCTGAGTTACAGTAGATTAAGGAATGTAAACATTATTTTGTAACTAGCTGTAAGATGCTCGCGTACGTCGTTATGACGCTAAAGCGCGTCTTGCTAAGTTTGCAATTTGTACAGTATGTAAATATAGAGTGTAAGATTTAAGGATGTGCCATGTTGCGATGCTTTTGCCTGACCTAGAGGTCGTTAAAGAAGTTGTCATTAATTAGTATTTAATTTTGATTAAATGATTTAAGAGTAACAGATTAGTAACCAATTGAAAAATCCAAGCTGGTAGTTTAAGTTTTCAGCTGAGTTACAGTAGATTAAGGAATGTAAACATTATTTTGTAACTAGCTGTAAGATGCTCGCGTACGTCGTTATGACGCTAAAGCGCGTCTTGCTAAGTTTGCAATTTGTACAGTATGTAAATATAGAGTGTAAGATTTAAGGATGTGCCATGTTGCGATGCTTTTGCCTGACCTAGAGGTCGTTAAAGAAGTTGTCATTAATTAGTATTTAATTTTGATTAAATGATTTAAGAGTAACAGATTAGTAACCAATTGAAAAATCCAAGCTGGTAGTTTAAGTTTTCAGCTGAGTTACAGTAGATTAAGGAATGTAAACATTATTTTGTAACTAGCTGTAAGATGCTCGCGTACGTCGTTATGACGCTAAAGCGCGTCTTGCTAAGTTTGCAATTTGCACAGTATGTAAATATAGAGTGTAAGATTTAAGGATGTGCCATGTTGCGATGCTTTTGCCTGACCTAGAGGTCGTTAAAGAAGTTGTCATTAATTAGTATTTAATTTTGATTAAATGATTTAAGAGTAACAGATTAGTAACCAATTGAAAAATCCAAGCTGGTAGTTTAAGTTTTCAGCTGAGTTACAGTAGATTAAGGAATGTAAACATTATTTTGTAACTAGCTGTAAGATGCTCGCGTACGTCGTTATGACGCTAAAGCGCGTCTTGCTAAGTTTGCAATTTGTACAGTATGTAAATATAGAGTGTAAGATTTAAGGATGTGCCATGTTGCGATGCTTTTGCCTGACCTAGAGGTCGTTAAAGAAGTTGTCATTAATTAGTATTTAATTTTGATTAAATGATTTAAGAGTAACAGATTAGTAACCAATTGAAAAATCCAAGCTGGTAGTTTAAGTTTTCAGCTGAGTTACAGTAGATTAAGGAATGTAAACATTATTTTGTAACTAGCTGTAAGATGCTCGCGTACGTCGTTATGACGCTAAAGCGCGTCTTGCTAAGTTTGCAATTTGTACAGTATGTAAATATAGAGTGTAAGATTTAAGGATGTGCCATGTTGCGATGCTTTTGCCTGACCTAGAGGTCGTTAAAGAAGTTGTCATTAATTAGTATTTAATTTTGATTAAATGATTTAAGAGTAACAGATTAGTAACCAATTGAAAAATCCAAGCTGGTAGTTTAAGTTTTCAGCTGAGTTACAGTAGATTAAGGAATGTAAACATTATTTTGTAACTAGCTGTAAGATGCTCGCGTACGTCGTTATGACGCTAAAGCGCGTCTTGCTAAGTTTGCAATTTGTACAGTATGTAAATATAGAGTGTAAGATTTAAGGATGTGCCATGTTGCGATGCTTTTGCCTGACCTAGAGGTCGTTAAAGAAGTTGTCATTAATTAGTATTTAATTTTGATTAAATGATTTAAGAGTAACAGATTAGTAACCAATTGAAAAATCCAAGCTGGTAGTTTAAGTTTTCAGCTGAGTTACAGTAGATTAAGGAATGTAAACATTATTTTGTAACTAGCTGTAAGATGCTCGCGTACGTCGTTATGACGCTAAAGCGCGTCTTGCTAAGTTTGCAATTTGCACAGTATGTAAATATAGAGTGTAAGATTTAAGGATGTGCCATGTTGCGATGCTTTTGCCTGACCTAGAGGTCGTTAAAGAAGTTGTCATTAATTAGTATTTAATTTTGATTAAATGATTTAAGAGTAACAGATTAGTAACCAATTGAAAAATCCAAGCTGGTAGTTTAAGTTTTCAGCTGAGTTACAGTAGATTAAGGAATGTAAACATTATTTTGTAACTAGCTGTAAGATTTCATAAAAATGTGATTTACTACTCATTGCCGATGTACTTAGTCGCTGTCTTAAGTATCAGGCTAGTACATGCGTGTGTTGATGCACAGTGTCGAGTTATCCACTGTGATAGTGTTAATGGACTCCTTGAGATTACTCGGGAGTGAGTTTTTCCGAAAGAATTCAGTGAAACGGACGTTCTGAAAGTGCCGTTACAAGGGCGAGTGAGATCAAGCGTGCCGCACAGGCGCGTGCAACAATACTGGCGAGGCGGAGCCGCTGTCGGCTCTTGTGCCGCTGTCGGCTCTTGTGCTGCTGTCGGCATTCTTTGTACTTGCAGGTACGGAAGGCGGAGTTGTTTTTCTTCCCTGACAGCCTATGTGAAAGAATTCTGTTGTCAATATTTATGTTTTTGTCGATCTGCTGTATATTATTTTCTTGTTTAGCGTTAAGTGGACTCTCATGACGAGAATATTAATTATGAAAAGGTTGTATTAAATGTGTATTTTATGTAATTAATTATTAATTTGCGTATTTTGATATACCTGTTTTTTATGACCATGTACTCTGGTTAATTTTGTAAATAGAATTCCATTTCTTGATACTGTTAGGAATTTTGATCATTTTAGAATAGCTAAACCATTTTCTATGTTTTCTATGAATTGTAATATGTTGTCAAACTGTTTTGTGTACACGCGGTTTAATTTTTCACTGCCATTAAGGTCGATAAGTGAGGAGGAGGTTACAAGGCCTCCACTCAACTTGTCCCCTCGGAAAGGACTCCACTCCTGTGGCCAGCTTGAACTTTTCTTCTTGTCCCATATAGCGACAATCCTCTCCGCGAGCTCGGTGTACATGTAAAAGGCTCGAAACTCACTTGCGCGTCCTCCTGGACACCACGCACGAAGCAGTGCTGGGTAAGAATGAAAGAGTGTAATCAAGCATAATACCGATAATAGAGGGAACGGCTATGTCTATACTACCTCCTCCCTAAATAAGGAAAACAAGTAGTTATGGTTCACAGCATCTACGCTGAACAAGTGCTCATAGCTCTTATCATATGCATTTTGGAACCCATGATTACTATAAACTGTTTTCCCGTTGTGGTACGTGGCATTGCATCTGAAAGTTAGTCCGTGTGGTTCTTATAACCCTCCATATCATCATGGACATAAAAAGTCGCAGTTGGTGCTATAGGACATGGAAGTGCCAGTACCTATCTAGACACTGCCTCGATCAGAAGGATCCAGGTCACATACCTCGCCAAATCAAACCATCTGACCTGTCATTCTATATTATAACGTTTGAATAATTCGTGAACCGAATGCTCTTGCATTGGTTCGCAAATTAGTTTACAGTAATCAGCCAGAACATTATGACCACCTGCTTAACAGCCGGTCTGTACAACTTTGGCAATGATAACAGAGGCGAAGCGTTGTGACATGGAAGCAATGAGGCCTTGGCAGGTCGCTGGAGAGTGTTGGTACCATATTTCATACACACGTCACCTAATTCCCGTAAATTCTGCGGAGGGAATGGAGGCTTTCAATCACATTCCAGATGTGTTGGATCGAAGTCACCTAATTCCCGTAAATTCTGCGGAGGGAGTGGAGGCTTTCAATCACATTCCAGATGTGTTCGATAGGGTTCAGATCTGGAGTGTTGGGAGGAGAGAGCTTCAATCGGAAATCGCCATTGTGTTCCTCATACCACTCCATGATACTCCTGGTCATATGGCATGGCACATTATCTTGTTGAAAAATGCTACTACCATATGTAAACACGATCGTCATGAAGGGGTGTAAGTAGTTTGCAACCACTGTCTGTCCGAGAAACTCGAGATGGATTACGAGCGTACCAAGATCCTGGCTCAGACCTCTAAATATTTGGACAGCTTTATAAGGGAGGCTATCGAAATTCGCACCAGGGAAGATCTTATCAACCGATCAACCGAGATTGCGGCTACATTCTCAGCAAGCCTTGGGACCCGGCATTGAATGCAATTTAGAAGACTCTCAGCAAGAAGTACGAACTGGCGACCAGGGCTGACGAGGCAAACACATCGACGCTACGACAGATTCCGATGCCCACGTCTTCGCGACCACTGGGGCGCGGGCGCGGACGGCGAAGAGAGCGGCCCACGGGGGGAGGGGATTTAAATCGGCCGCCTGCTCTCAGGAGCTCAGTTCGTCAGCGCACCTGACGATGGCGACATGTCTGATCGCCGAAATATGTCTATGAACCGGCAGTATACCCGTGGACTGTTCGAGCTGTCTGCAACCAGTTTATGATACCCCTTGACCGTCATAGTGCTCCACTGGACCAACAGATATTCATGTGACTGTCCTCTAAAGCATAATGGAGTAAACCGCCACCTTTTTTGTCTCCGTCCAGCAGTAGAGGGGTCAAGGGGCTGATTCCCTGGAAGACGACGGATTCGCGCCCTCCCATTGGCATGATGAAGAAGGTAACAGGACTCATCATACCGTGCAAGGCTCTGCCATTGCACCAACGTCCAGTGACGTTGGTTACGTCCCAATTTCAGTAGGATTTGCCGATGTTGTGGTGTTAACATTGACACATGCATGGGTCGTCGGCTGCAGATGAGGAAAGTAACGGGGAGCGGTCGCCCAACTCACGATGTCTAAACTTGGTTTCACTTTGTTTTTACCACTTGTGGGAAACAGTGACCATAACATTACTCGTATGCCTGGTAGGTCGTGTAGTTTCCGAAATGGTCGTGCTGAGCCTTCGGGCAATTACAATCTGCCCTCGGTCAAACTCGGATAGAACCCGCGCCTTCTCCCTTCTACACACGGACAGCACACTAACTGATGCTACATGCATCGTGCGTGTGTCTAACTAGCAGTTATTCCTCGCCTGAACGGATTTATGTCAATAGTAGGTAGGTGGTCATAATGGTCTGGCTGTTCACTGTGCATGCCGGCACTTGTAATCGTTTGAAGAGCTATGAGCTGCGTGATCATGTGTGATCTAACGCCTCAAGGATACAGCAATTGCACGAAGCATTCTATGCATACTAATTCATGGCGAAATCGCTCCACTGACTGCAAACGGGAGGTATTCGAGATGAAATTAGCTCACGCTCCTTTTCTTTCTAGTACCGGAATATAACATCAAATTTCGGGCATAGGAACAGACTATAGTTCTTTGATGTTCGGAAATATGCGTCCCGCAACCGCAACACGAATTAATCACCTGCCTTCCCCTAAATAAATTTTATATGTTTCCACTCTTTCGACGTCCTCAGTAACTGTTAGTGCAGTTCAGGATGCTTGGGCACCAGTCGACCAAGTTTGTTACCCATCTGTGTTCAGCTGTCTCGCTTTTAAACATGCAGCTTTCTTATATACAGTTGATATTTTGCATCTGGTCGTTCTGTGTAGCAACACGACGATAAAAATATATTCAACTACCATGTTAATTGCTTTGTGCTGTCTCGAGGTTTAGCGTTTTGTGATACTTTGCTCTAAAAATGTCCATATTTTGATACAAAAGAGTACTTTAATCATTTTTGATAAAAGAACAGACATTTTTCATTTTCTCATAATTTATTGCATGATGCATGTAATGCATTCTTTGCCCATCAATGGACTACGTATGTATAATAACGGAGAGTGCACTATGGAAAGAGTGCTATGGATTTACCCGCCAAGCAAGCTGTATTTGTTTAATCCTTTATTTGGATTATTCAATCAGCCGAAGTATAGTTATTAAAATATCCATTATTTTACAAGATTAAAACTGCAGAGAATCGGGTTATTACGTAAATCAGTTCATCAAAAGCCGGAATTAATTAAAATGATGTCAACGTGAACCATATATTGTGTTTTAATTAGATCTCATCCTTCAGAACTGATACCAAAAGACATGTCACTCTTCTCATGTTATGAGATGTAGGCAATAACCAGTCAAATAAGAAGCAGTAACGAATCTTATTCTGTGTTTATTTCACAGTCGGCCAAAAATAAGTGAATAACTTTCTTCCAGTTAACTACATAACTATAATTTAATTATTTAATTTTTGTTACAAGAACTGCCATGAACTATACCAACATTTTCTACATATGTGGATAGTTTAGGCTGGAGAACTACTGTATTGCTGATCTATAAAGCCTTACAAGTGCAGTTAAGAAGACAATGTACGTCAAATTCGATGAAATATTTCATTCTGTGTTTTCTATAGCATAATTTACATAGGGCTTAGCTGACGATTTTGGTATATCATACATTAAAAACAGAAAGTCTAGCAGACTGTGAATTTCCTTGCTTTTCGCTACAGTTACGTCTCAGATGTTGACATTACGAATAATCAAATCAATCCTTTGTTTCTGGCATTAATTTTGCTTCAAACTAGTGCGATACCTTTTAATTCCTGTAGTGAAGTTGCTTAAGATGCAATTTTATATGTTAATAAGCGACTAAGCGTAAAAGTATGTTTAAGAAACGCAAATTAGCGTGTAATAGATATGTGAGATCAGATATGCGTCTGTAGTATTAGGAAAGCCATGACGAACAGTAAAAGAAACCGGAATAATGTTTCTGAAATGACCTACACTCCTAGCACACCCAAAGGAGAGTAACATTAAATGAGCTTGACAGTGGTAAAAATAATGATATTATGGACAACATCATCACCGATCTGCAAATCCTTGCACAGGTTCTTTGTGAAACTGTGTACTGTTGTGTTTTTGTTGGTGCAGATAAACTTTACAGGGCAATGGTAAGTGTTGTACGTATAGAAATTATTAAATGTCAAAAGTGTAAAACTGAAAACGCGTTTCATACTTCAGCAAATTATTAATTGCATGAGACTAATGTGAGACTATTCTATGGCCTCAGGTGCATTGATTAATGTGCAAAGGCTGGTAACGTTCTCTGCACTTTGTTGACTTTGCCGAAGCTTCCTTCTGGATATAGTACACATGTAAAAGCTGTAGGTGACTGATAAAATGGGGTGGCTGAAGACTTGGTGGTTGCCGCTGTATCAGAAGTGCTTGCATGGGAAGACCCAGAATGTTAATGAGTCCTTCAGTAATGTTGTGTGGTGGCGTGTCCAAAAAAAATGTTTTTGTTGGTCTCATACGTCTAACGTTAGCAGTGTTTTCAATATAACGGTGGAAACTATAAAAGACTGAAAGATCCAGAGATTTCAGGGGTAAGATTTGGACAGAACACAGCTAAAGAAGTGCGTGCACTGGAATCGCTTCATATACGCAAATCAGAGTTGGCTGCTCAGCAAATGACAAAGAAGCAAGAAAGAAATAAGATGCACCGGACGACTGTGACAGTGAAGAGGACAGAATAGGGGCCAGGACTACTGTAGTGCGTAAAAGACCCAGAAATGTAAACCTGTGTAAGAGTTTGTCCTAAGAAATTCTCGAAAACACAATATATCGGAACTATATTTCGCCATAAATGACCTGTTCTTTCAAGAAGTACTGACGATAGCGACATGAAATTTTCGCAGCATGCCAAGTTTGAGATTCAACATATACAGAAGTAGGATAATAAGAATATTCAGTATTGTTTGATTTTTATATTCATTTATTTGGTTTTTTATAAAAGGTAACACGTCTCATAATACAATTTTTGGAATGATTCCAGCTCAGTGTATCTACAAAAGTACATTCAGTAATAATGGAAAATTGGAAGCTGGTGTCTTAAAAAATTTTTCAAGATAATCGCTCACAAAGTTTGATAATTTAACAATGGCCATGTACGACATATTATGTCCCCTCAACAGTCCTTAAAATCTTTAAGGTAACTGGATACTTTCTGTTACCAAAATGCATCGTCATATTCTGTATTTCTTCAATTATCGCAATAATGACGTGACTTACCACATGAACCTCCATTTCAAGCAATATGAATCAGTGCACACTGATTCGGAATACTGTGAGGGGCAGGAATGTCGACTGGTACACGTACAAGTACTATGTCGTACTATACACCATTCCATATTGTTTGATTGGCTAATAGTATGTCTGCTGCTGTGCATGTTTGCATGTCACTGCTAGAAAGGATCAGGAGACAACCTTCAAAAGGTTTGAGTTGGCAAATTTTCGGGTACGCCGATGGAGGGTATGATTGGGTGCATAGTGCAGTAATGATGCTGAATAAATCCGTCTGTGATGATTATTAAATACTTCCATCTAGAGTGTATCTTTTCCATAAATTCGATCTGAGATAAAGGGATTGTGTCACAGCCAAATGTAGCATCCAGCCAATCATTACTGCTACCGATGAATCAGAGATATTGAACCTGAGAACTGAGAAAACGAATTTAGTAAGCAGAAATATATATCTTGGTAAAGCAATGGATACGCTAGTGTAAGTAAGTACTAATGAGGTGAAGTGGAAAGGAACAAGAAACGATCACGTAGTAAGGACACTGGCGAGAAATGACGAAATAATGTATGCAACACATGTAACATACATCGTTACGCCTATGTATAGGTAGTATGCATGAGAGAGATACTGAATTGGCCTAAAGTGTATAAGGAGATGAAAGTCGGGTAGTCTTCCGGCCCCGCCAAAGACAAGATTTCAGTAGCTCAGTTTACTCGCATATTACACCAAAGTTTAACGAATGGAGTATTCGAAAATGCCAATAGGTCGATGTATACTTCCAGAACATCAGGTGTTGCAGAAACCAGTCAGCAGTATTGCGCACCAGTTAGGAAATTACTGATCAAGTATTCCAGTTCCCTAGGTTCCATGATCAAGTGATGATTCTAAGAGTATATATGAAAGGTTCCCATGTCGACGTGCCTTATACTACTTTTGTTCATGTAAAGTAATACTATCTCCTTGATGTCTTGCCCACAGAATGACGTAAATAACTAACATATAAGGGATTTTTCTAAATGATGGATGACTCAATAGACTCATGCAAGTTTGTATGCATCGAGATACGGATGCTGTTTTGGCAGCGGGAAAAAGAACCTAGAAATGCTTGTGGATCAAGCAGTCTTTGGCAGAATCTCAGATTGTATTTAGGCAACCACGTATGACAACTATATTTTACGACAAGGTAAAGATTCTTAATTTTTGTTGGACAAAGTATCCTCTTTCAATATATTTTGTGTGTGTGTGTGTTTTGCAATACATAGCCGCAAATGTAATATGAAGCTCTTCAATCAATGCAGTTCATCTAGAACCGCCTGATCTAAGGCAAAATATTGTTTTCAATCCCCACTCATTGTACTTAGGGCTTATTGTTTAATTTTTTCACGGTTTTGTGTAGAAGTCAGACTGACATATGTATTTTCATGTACATCGGCAGGCATCGGCAGTGCCACATCAATCAAGACACGAGGTACATGAATTTATGAACAAGCACTTCAGTCAGGCAGCTTTCCTTCACGGAAAATAGTCAACACGAAAGTAGGGTGACATTCTAACTAACTCATTAAACCAGACGGAATCAGTAGAAATACAGACCACAGAACCAATTAACTTTCAGAGTAGGAATTCAGTTAGACACACTATAGCAATGCGGTAGATAAGGAGAATTTAATGAAATATTAATGCAGTCAAAGAAGCTGGTACTTAGACATCACACAATAATAGAAATCATGAAGGTCTTAACCAAAGCTATAAAGTCGGACAATGAAGAATATAATGAAACGATTTTTTTTCCAAGATGATATTGCAATTAGCTATTTTCCGACTGCTCGGCACTGAAGATTCTACAGCTTTTGAGCCATTAGTACGGTTTGTCTTTTTAATAACTTTAAACGCTGCCGGCTCTACCCGTGGCAACTAAATATCTCCGGCAATTACTACCCAGACCCTATATTTTTCCAAGATCGAGAACTGACGACGATGTAGGTGGGTGTCTCCAACAACAATGATTTAACTAGTGTACTAACATAAATATCCATTTATTATACCGCCAAACACTGTTCCGAAATCGTCACTTTATGTTGAACATTTAATTGTGCAGATTATGTGATTTCGGGAGTGGATGTCTTTTTTGATTTCTACTTGTTACAAATGAAAGAAACGGTGAATTGGCTGAAGTACACATGTAAAGCAAGTGAAAACATACGTGAGGCTGTCCACTTCCTGGTCTTGTTTAGAGTCACTGACGACAACGAACGAGGCAATGCACTGGTACACATTCGCTTGAAATTCCTGTGTGATGGTCGGGGCAGATATCTGCCTATTACACATTACGACCCTCTTCAACTGTCGATTTTCACTCAACAGACGAGGTCGGTTCAAATGGCTCTGAGCAGTATGGGACTTAACATCTGAGGTCATCAGGCCCCTAGAATTTAGAACTACTTAAACCTAACTAACCTAAGGTCATCACACACATCGATGCCCGAGGCAGAATTCGAACCTGCGACCGTAGCGGTCGCGCGGTTCCAGACTGTAGCTCCTAGAACCACTCGGGATGTTTAAGAAATCGAGTAGCCATAACTAAAAGTTATGAGGTAACTGTTAGGTTTAAAATACGGTGAAGAATGAGCATATATGTTAAGAGGAAATGGGTAAATTCATTCAAATTAATATTTATTTAGATATAAAGGAAAGAAAGCTAACATGAAACAAAATACCCAAAAACGTTTTCGGAGAAAATTATCGACTATAACAAGATGAGAAAGCCAAGAAGATCAGAAGCAGCTGTCCCCATGAGAGGGAAAGAAACGTATCTGGCTCAGGGCAATGCTAAAGGAAAATTTGGTACATGCTTCACTAAACAACGAACTGTAAAAACGGCTTCGAACTTGTAAACAGCTTTCTCTCGCTTGCAGGTGATCATGAAATGGACTTTAAATTTTAACTATAGCAGAGTGAAATGGTTGGTACTACAGATTTTTGCTGGTTGTAGATTTCCTTCTCCTCACATTTAAAAGGCGGTGAAAATGTAAGCTTTTCCGTGTCGTTATTCATACGCACAGGTCACTTTAAAGGGTTTCAGCCAAGAACATAATAATTCAGTGAATATTGCTTTACAAGAGATCATTGTCTAAAAAAGGCGATTAACCTTTACATAGGTACACATATTTGCTTCACCATCAAATAACATGCATTTAACAACGGGAGTGTCTTCTAAGGGTAAGCGGTATTCCAGGTATAACTAAGCCAATATAACAGTTTGTCTTTGTGTAGCATATTTTTCGCGGCTTCTAAGAGACTAAATTGTAATTTAATAAATATACTGAAATTAAAGAAAATTAAACTAAAAAGATCCTGCCGACCATCTTATCCGGCTTTGGAAGAATGTCACACCACAACTTGTTTCTTTTCCCAATGGGATTACATGAAATGTGATTAAACTTACATAAATGTTACGCGTAAACCGCAGCATGTCTTGATTCCTGCCCCAACCACGCAGCCGCTTCTGCAGTGCTCTCGCGTTAACGATTGAATAGGGGGAGCGGCCGGCGTCGTTGTAGTGCTGCCGTCACCGCTCCGAGCCTGGATGTGGAAGCGAGTGGTGGAGCAGGGAGTCCTGCGCTGACCAGCTCTCGAGTCGGAGTCTTGGACTGACCAGCAGGCGAGCCGAACAAAGGAATCAAGCATTGGACTGCGAGCGCGGTATGCGATGCACTTCATTCCGGTGGTGGCAATCGATGGCCGCTCGAAGTTATCTTGTACTCAGTGGGGGCTGTTACTAGCCCAGTGCGTGCCATAATCAGGACAGTGCATACAGTCCGTTGGTTGTCCATGGAGCAGATTTAGCCAGTGAGTTAATGGAGACCCAAGCGTGGGAAACCTTCTCGATGCCGTTAGATCAAGGATCTGTCTACTACGCCTCACTGACGGACATAGTGAGACATGGCCGCTGTACGGACACAGTCTAGTAGGATGGATGGTCTCTTTTCCCGGAAGATAGGACTGCGATTTCAGTGGAGACGCAGACAGAGACGTCCAGATTAAAATAGCGCACAAAACAGGGGCATTAGTGACTAACAGCAGTGATGTGAAGATGAAATTTTTACTCTGCAGCAGAGTGTGCGCTGATATGAAACTTCCGGGCATATTAAAATTGTATGCCGAACCGAGACTCGACCACCGGTCCTTTGTCTTCCTTGGGCAAGTGCTCTATCGTCTGAGGCAAAGGTCCCGAGTTCGAGCCTCGGTCCAGCATAAAGTTTAATGTGCCAGGAAGTTTCACATCAGCTCTCACTACGCTGCCTAGTGAAAATTTCGTTCTGAAAACGTGTTGCAGGCTGTGGCTAAGCCATGTTTCTGCAACATCGATTTTTCCAGGAGTGCTAGTTCTGCAATTTTCGCAGGAGAGCTTCTGTGAAGTTTGGATGGTAGGAGACAAGGTACTGGCAGAATTGAAGCTGTGAGGATAGGTCGTGAGTCGTGCTTGGGCAGCTCAGATGGTAGAACACTTGCCCACGAAAGGTACAGATCCTGAGTTCGAGTCTCACTCCACACACAGTTTTAATCTGCTACAAAGTCTCAGCAGTGTTTTGGTTAGTCGAGTGACATACAGCAAGTGGTATAGATTGTGCATAGCCTATACTGGACGATCAGTGCTACTACGCATGGAAGCTCCATTTGTGCCTTGCAGCATGTTATGGTTGTTGCGGTTCGACACACTGGTTGTGGTGATGTTTTTCCTATAAGCGAGAGCCATATTGATTTTGTTACTTGTATGCCATACGTGTGACTGTTTTAATGGTTAATAAATTGCTAGTAAAATGAAGTCCACGCTTGCTCAGCTCCCTGTCCGAAACACACACCATCCAAATCCTATGCTACAATATATACTTCTCATACATCACTGCTGCATAATTTTTATTGGTATAAATTAATAAGTGTTTTTGACAGTGCCCGTAAGATATTCGTATCCTATTAGTAAACGCAACAGCTTAGCACCGTCTGCATTGTTCGCTTAGACTGTATAGCTTGCAGAGAGTTTTTGCTCTTATTTAATAGAATTTTTATTTGTTCACCATTTCCAACACCTAAGCTTTTCACGCTAATTAAGGTCATATTATCATGGTGTTTCCCCAGTGCATTTCTGATCAAAAAGCGATTCTGTTAGCAGGATTCCCAAGTTTCTGTTAATCATGCCCTTTGCGTTCTTGTGGAGATATTTCCACAGCAACTTTCAGCCAATAACAAATATTTCTTTATATCTAAATGAGAAGAAAATTGCCAATTTTTATAAATTTGGCTTTAAGACGTTTTTTAACATAACGAAATATTTTCTTAAAAAGTTTCATCCCCTTTTGCACTCACTTATGGGCTCAGTTTATGAAACAACGAAACACTTTTTTAAAATTTGTAACTGATAAATCAAATACTAATTGTCATAGATTTAGCCTTTAGTAATTCTTTAGTAAATATTTGTTTTCAAAAAATTTGCATCCACTGCTTTACAAATTTAACGGTTGAATTTCCAAAAGCGCTGAAACATGTATTTCCTATATTTTTTCACTAAAATGCCAAACACTAATTTTCGTAGTTCTAGCTTCAAAATCCCCTTAATAGCGACATACCTTCATAAAGGCTTTCATCCCGTGTTTCACCCCCTTAAGAGAGGAATTTCGGACAGTCCTTTCCGTCCTAAGCGATGCCAACAGTATAAGGTCCATACTCTCTCCCAACTTGAATTTTCTAGCCTTAGGTTTGGGCTGGGAGATGATGAGTCAGTGAACCAGTATGACCCTATTTCACACCCTTATGTGCTAAATTTCCAAAAGCAGTGGCATGACCAGGTTTTTATTTCTAACAGAGAAGCCATATACAAATTTTCATTGATTAAGCATCAAAAATGCTCTCGCATTGAAATATTTCCACAAAAATTTTCATCCCCAGTTTTACTTCCATAGGGGTTGAATTTGCAAAAACAATGAAACACGGAATTTCTTCTGACTGAAAAGCCAAATTTAAATTTTCATGGATTTAGCACTAAAATGCTTTCACAATAAAATATTTTCATACAACCATCATACCCTATTTTACCCCCTTAGGGATTTAATTTCCAAAACCACTATAAAACGTATTTGTTATATCCAACTGAGAAGTCAAAAGAGCGAAAACAGGAAACACAACTGATCATATCAAAGCGCTGGCTCCATATTTATAGTGGTACTGAAAAACCACTCATAGCCATTTGGTTTTCCGTTAAATACGTCTATGTTGTGTAATTAGTAACCTTGTAAACCAATAGTTCAATGCGAGTAGAGAAACACTGAAGTAATATCATTAAATGTCTGTATCGAGTGTGTAATAGTGAAATACACATCTTAAAAGATTTTGTTTTCATAAGCACCAAATACTTTAATAACGTGTTAGAGGCAATTCAGAAATGCGAGAGAATTTTTCTGAAAATAATTAAGAAAGAATTCAAAACATGGAATAATATAAAGACACTGAATACAAGAAACTCGAAAACATGCAATTATTTACGAACTTAATGCAGATTTCCGAATACTTACATAGCTTAGCACCATTCCGATCATAGTTCGACTGTGACCAGACTGAAGCATTTCTGACAGTCGTCAAACTTAGTTAGGAAAGCTTGAGGAAATTTTAATCTTTTTGTCCGGTTTTCTTTGGCTGATCTCGATTTCAAAACATTTCAGACGAAATTTGGACACTGAGTATTTTGACGTGAAGCGAGGATATGGCAGAAAATAGAAAGTTGATCAACGGTTATTAAAAGTACATGAGTTTAGCACTGTGTTATTGTGTTGAAGAAGTAATATATTTCTGTGGTTTTAATGAATTCTTTAATTCAAACATCTCTGTTTTTACTCTGTATGAAGAAAAGCGTCGCTATTCTAGAAATTGATAAATTTCCTAGATTTCGGTAGGTATGAAAGTGAAAACTCATCGCTCCTCTCTGGGTGTCCTAGACACGCGTTACTGTTAGTAATATTTATAAAGTCCAAGATAGATGGAGTTGTAAGGTCGTAACTTTTGTAGCTTCCTGTACTTAGTCTGTTGGGCAACTGATACTAATGAGACAGCCTTTGCCTTTCAAAGCAATTATAGTCCTTGTTGTTAAGATGAAAAATTAAGGCGAAATATCAGAGCAGTTAGTTTTGACTAGCGTTTTACGGACCTATGCTGAGAACTGCCTGGACATCAGAACCATCTTTGCAGTAATGAAATGCCGCATTCAGATAGTTGGTTGGTTAGTCTGTAGGCTGTGGCTGACATTTTTCAGTTTTTCCATCTCCAAAACTATGTCAAAATGACAACACTTGCTGAGCGGTCAACCACCTGACCTCCGAGCCGCCAGAGCTTCGCTGCAGAACAAACGAAAGGCCCTGTGTGGACTCAGACCGACTCCTCGCTTGTTCACCCACGGTGCCTTAAGAACTAACCGCACGATTGCGCGCTCGTGCCTCCCAGCAGGAAGCAAAATATTTTGCATCAGTGATGTACTGCCGGTAAGTATCGCCTTGGCCGTATCAAATGTGAACAAACATCAGCTTCGTAAGCACTGAAGACAATGAAAATTTGTGCCGGGCTGTGACTCGAACCTAGATTTTCCGCTTATCACGCCATGCCATTATGCTATTCGAGCATACTTCACAGCCAGACGCAAACTTCCACGAATTATCAACCATGTGTTTGGGTCTGACCTATTCCTGTACATTGCGTCGTATTTCTGAACAACACCTGTACTGCGATACTGTATCGAATCTAGTTCAAGGTGACTTTAGAAACTAGGTCTTGTTAGAGGTCAACGTGCAGAGTAGGAAGTAGGTTGCTGAAGCACCAGCCGCAGGCAAGTGCAGATTTTATGCCTTACAATACACGACACATCCGTCGCAACATCGTGACTCTTGCTGACACAGCAGTACCTAAACAGAAGAAGGCAGAAGCCTTCCCACACCAGCCGCCACAGAAGTGTTCAGCATATATGCCGAAGGCACAGCAAAGCCTAAGCAAATTCGGCTCCAAAACGTATTAATAATTAGAAATTCTGCACTAAATACACATACATTATATCAAACCTCTTCAACTATGGAGCTGTGACCCTCGCAGCGCCACCCAGAAAGCGGTTCAGGGACGACAATTTGACTCTGACAGGGCAGCCCGCCCTGAAGCCACTAGAGCTGGAGCCGCCATTTCTCCAGGCTAGCACCGGCCCTAGGGAGCACCTTGCCGGCCATCTTGGAGGGCAGTGGGTCACGGCCTTAATGTCACCTGTCGGCCACCTGCTGGACAGTGACGAGGGCGCGCGTCGCGCCAACACACTTGCGACCGTAACTGGCCAGCGCGCTAAGGCGAGTCATCGCTGAGAGGCAGTCGCATGACTAACAACCACTCGACGAATAGCGTGTCCTGTTAGCAGTGCTGGACGACACGCAAAGGAAGCCAATCGACGCCTCAGTCACGATACTGTTGCTGCAATGGTGGGGAGATGTAACGAAGAAGTCTTGCTAGTTCTGGATGTTTCTCTGGTGCCGCACAGCGTCCCCGTACACCCTATCCTGGCACCAGCCATTTCATACATGTCAGTGCCTGTGGTCTGAAGATGGTGATATGAACTGAAACCTGCCACTAGAAGTAAAACTAAATAATTTATAGCGATCGGGGGTGTTTTCATTCTTTGTTACGTAATTTACAATCACTTTGGCTCCTAAATGATTTCAAAAAGTATTTGGAGAAGGTCTTCGTAGTGTTAAGATTGGACAAAGAAGGAGTATGCATCAAAAATCACCTAACGCAAATTCTGTTTGAAAATGACGTAATAGACTAAAATGGCTAGGAAATAAACGATAATTCCACTCAAGGCAGACATTGGTGGATCGTTGCTTTATGAAGAACCAGTGTTTAAGATAATAACGCAACGACAGTTTCGTACTAAGCATGATTTTGACCATTCATGTAGACCCTTCCAGCACATCTTCGGTTTACTTGATAATATAAAATTAAGTTGAAAATGCTTCGTCAATGTCTCATAACAACGCTCAAGGTGTCATACAACATATGAGGCAAATATTACTTAACAGTCAGCTAAGTCAAAGTACAGTGCATCTCATAAGGTGGGCGTCCCACATGTTATTATGAAGTATGAACTAATTAGTGTTTGCTTCTTAAACTACACACATAAATACTAAGAATCAGATAAGAAGAGTTTTAGGAGCTCTGTGTCGAGATCTTGAAATATTGCTTAAAGACAAGGTATTAATTGGAAATTAGTTACTTTTCTAGTTAAGTGACAGTGCCAATCCATGTAACTATCAGTCTGAAGCAGACAATAGTCTTTAGACATCTCTTGAGCACATTTTCGACATGTCGTTTAAGCGAGAGTGAAGTTTACTTCCATTTAATTTTTCAAAAGAGCTCAATCACCATATCAGTTCACCTTTATTTTCTGGGAATCATTTCAGTTTCACAGATAGGTGTCCCTCACCAAAATGGCGTTTATGTTTCCAGCAAATGGTGCTTCACCACAATATCATAATGACGTCGGTGAATTTCAGTGTGACATAGGAGTCTATGTCAATAGGCAGGTCAGTGTGAGTAGGCTGCATCGGAAAATCAGAGTAGGATTAACGTTCAGCGTTACGTCGCCTCTAAGTCGCTCAAGATGAATAAGGAAGAACGTGAGTTGTGCCCATCACGCATTTTCTTTAAGCAAATTACAGAAACCAAGGGAAATCTAAATGCGTGTCCAGTGTGCTAATCATTTCTGTCAAATCTCACGTTACTATATTTTCATTTTATTCTGACTGCGATTGTCTACAGACTCTGTGCGACAGATGCTGGACGATGAAACTTCCCTTTATCTAGATGTAACGGTAATGTCCGACCTGAAGCTGGTTGCTTAACCTGAACTGGCTTTCTGTGAATAAATAGACATTACAGCTGCTTCTGATGGTACTACGGCGTCACTCTTTAAATACATTGAAGCTGTACAGCACTGTTAACAGAAAATGGCTTGTTTACCGAATCTGTAGCGGATGCCCCACTCAAAATTGAGAGAACTGCAAGATAATAAGGCGATATACACTACAGGAAAGAAATTGGTATACTCTTTTAGAGGTTTCCAGTTCGCTCAGGATTTATTGTTGCAACAGTGGGTGTGGAGTACGTGGAATGATTATACTTACAAACAGCACAAGTGGTTATGGAGTACTAATTACCGAATCATGTGAAACACCCGTACCAGTACCTGGTTCAAAATGGTTCAAATGGCTCTGAGCACAATGGGACTGAACAGCTGTGGTCATCAGTCCCCTAGAACTTAGAACTACTTAAACCTAACTAACCTAAGGACATCACACACATCCATGCCCGAGGCAGGATTCGAACCTGCGACCGTAGCAGTTGCGCAGTACCGGACTGCGCGCCTAGATCAGTACCTGGTGTAGCCTCCACTGGTGGCAATGCGGGTGCTGACTCTGCCTTCCAGTCAATCGTACAGATGGTGAGTACTGTCCTGGGATACGTTATGCCGCACGTGTTCGAGCCCACGTAGTTCGGTTAAGTTATTGGTTGGCTTGTCGCACGAGTCACTTCTCGTCCCATAAAATTGCACACATTCTCGATTGGATACAAGACTGGAGATTGTGCTGCCAGGGAAGTTGCTGACCGTCTTGAAAAGCACGTTGAGTTTCACGGGCAGTGTGTGGGTTACCAAAATCTTGTTCGAACAACAAATCACCTTCCTGTTGCAAGTACGGTAAAAGAACGTGTCTAACAACATTGTGCACGTATCGAGCGTTGGTTAGCATTACCTTCAGAGTCACCAAAGGAGAATGAGCGTTGTATCGTATCGCATCCCAGGCCATAAGACCGGGAGTGCAGGCGGTGTGTCTCGGATAAATGCACTCTAAGAGGCCGTACTCACGAAGTCTAAGTCCGACGTGCGAACGACCATCACATGCGTGCAGGCAGAATCTGCATTCATTGCTGAAGACCTCGGCGCTACATTCAATCTTCCTAACGATTTCTGACGGCACCGGTCGTGCCTTGCACGTCGATGCTGTGGCGTGATTTCAAGACAATTGGGATGTGCGTGCCCATATTCCCAATCTTACTACCCAGTTTGTAACAGTGAGTGTTGACGCGTCCGGGCCCATAAAGCGTCTCAACTGGGCTGTGGTTGCCGTACGATCTGCCACCGCTACCCTTACAGTGCGATGATCCTGACGGGCTTTTGTGCTTCGTGGACGTCCAGAACCTCGCCTACAGGTGTGAGAATGTTAACGTGACCATCTATACCAGCGTCGTTGCACAGCTGACGCATCACGTCCAACTTGTATGGCAGTTTCCCGAAATAATCATCCTGCCACTCGGAAGGCCTCAATTTGACCCTTTTAAGTTCGCTCAATTGGCTGTAGGATAGACGAGTGTTTCTCCGTGGCATGGTTGTCTGCTTGTTTCACATGTTTGCACCACACTGAGCCTTCTGGCTGCGAGAATTCCCTACAAATGGGTAGATAAAGATGGTGCTCTGGTAGCTTTGCTACTATTCTGTCTGTCTGCGGACGACGTAACAACAATTATCACTAAAGAGTACGCGAAAGAACTTGCCCACCCTCTAACAGCCGTGTACCGCAACTCTCTAGAGAAACGGAAAGTTCCAAATGATTGGAAAAGAGCACAAGTAGTTCCAGTTTTCAAGAAGTGTCGTCGAGCAGATGCGCAAAACTATAGACCTATATCTCTGACATCGATCTGTTGTAGAAATTTAGAACATGTTTTTTGCTCGCGTATCATGTCGTTTCTGGAAACCCAGACTCTACTCTGTAGGAATCAACATGAGTTCCGGAAACAGCGATCGTGTGAGACCCAAGTCGCGTTAGTTGTACATGAGACCCAGAAAATATTAGGTACAGGCTCCCAGGTAGATACCATTTTGCTTGACTTCCGGAAGGCGTTCGATACAGTTCCGCACTGTCTCCTGATAAACAAAGCAAAAGCCTACGCAATATCAGATCAGCTGTGTGGCTGCATTGAAGAGTTTTTAGCAAACAGAACACTGCATGTTGTTCTCAATGGAGTGTTATGGGACCATTGCTTTTTACAATATATATAAATGACCTAGTAGATAGTGTCGGAAGTTCCATGTGGATTTTCGCGGATGATGCTGTAACATACAGAGAAGTTGCAGCATTAGGACATTGCAGCGAAATGCAGGAAGATCTGCAGCGGATAGGCACTTGGTGCAAAGAGTGGCAACTGACCCTTAACGTAGACGAATGTAATGTATTGCGAATACATAGAAAGAAGGATCCTTTAATTGTATGATTATATGGTAGCGGAACAAACACTGGTAGCAGTTACTTCTGTAAAATACCTGGGAATATGCGTACGGAACGATTTGAAGTGGAATGATCATATAAAATTAATTGTTGGTAAGGCGGGTGCCAGGTTGAGATTTATTGGGAGAGTCCTTAGAAAATGTAGTCCATGAACTAGGGAGGTGGCTTACAAAACACTCGTTCGACCTATACCTGAGTATTGCCCATCCCTGTGGTTTCCGTATCAGGTCGGGTTGACAGAGGAGACAGAGAAGATCCCAAGAAGAGCGGCGCTTTTCGTCACAGGTTTATTTGGTAAGCGAAATAGCGTTACGGAGATGTTTAGCAAACTCAAGTGGCAGCCTCTGCAAGAGAGGCGCTCTGCATCGCGGTGTAGCTTGCTGTCCAGGTTTCGAGAGGGTGTGTTTCTGAATGAGGTATCGAATATATTGCTTCCCCCTACTTATACCTCCTGAGGAGATCACGAATGTAAAATTAGAGAGATTCGAGCGCGCACGAAGGCTTCTCGCGAACCATACGCGACTGGAACAGGAAAGGGAAGTAATGGCAGTGGCACGTAAAGTGCCCTCCGCCACACACCGATGGGTGGCTTGCGGAGTGTAAATGCAGATGTAGATGTACATCTAGTATTCCACTGGTGTCATATGACTTCATCAAATTATATTCGACGTCCTCTTTCCAGATGTACTAAGATTTTTGCCGGCTGTGTAAAAGTAAAACCAGCATTTCGAGTGGTCGTAACACATGAATAATTAATTCGGAAGTTGAGAAAACCTCCGAAATATCCAGTATTTGGGGTGGAATGTTTAAGTCGCTTTTTTGTGGTGTCCTTACCATGTTCGTGCCGTACGCACACAGTGGCTGGACGCCCCCTTTCCGTTACGAGGCATTGATCAGCGTTCGTTACTGTAGAGGGCCGAGTAGGGTAGGCAGGCACTCGAGGCGGGACGAGGCGGCCTCCGGCCCGGAATCGATGCCCCGCGGCGACGGGCGGCGCGGCGCGGCGCAGAGTGGGCCGGCGCGTTCCTCCGCAGCTTTCGCCACGCCCGCCCGCCTTCCTTAACGAGAGGGCGGCTCGTCGCTTATTGGCAGCGCAGCCGCCACGCAGGCTGTCCGGGGTTGCCGCGGAAGAGAAATGCGCACGTCGGAGCGCTGCCGCTGCTGATGCTTCCACGTCCGGCTGCCTAATGAACTTGTCGACAGGAGCATCTTTCTCTGTTCTGCCGCAGACTTTCGGAGGTCACCGGAATATCTCCGCCCGTTTTCATTTTTACTTGTCCCTAGTAGCTTCGGTAAAAGCTTTGAGCTGCTTTATACCCATGTCGTCTTAGCTGCTTCGCGAGCCACCGTACAGTGCTTGGAAGCAGCTGTTGCTAGTGTAATGGCAGACTCTTCTGGGAATTTCGACAGAAAAACATCATAAAACAGTGTAAGTAGGCTGTTTAGATTTTTATGTTGGTAACACGACGTAGCGCTCTGTATGAAAATCACTGACTGTGCTGTGTGCAGTCTGTGGCTGGTTGGCATTGTTGGAATATTCGCTGTAGTAGTGTTGGGAAGTTCGATGTGAACAGCGTGTAGCGTTGTTCAGTTGGAAGTGAGCCGCCAGCAGTGGTGGTGGATGTGGAGAGAGAGATGCCAGAATTTTGAGAGCGGACGATCTGGACGTGTGTCCGTCAGAAAAAGGAAATTTCTGTATACAAATTTCCTATATATATTTGAACATTATTAAGGTAAATACATTGTTTGTTCTCTATCAAAATCATTTGCTAACTATGCTCATCAGTAGTTAGTGTCTTCAGTAGGTAGAATCTTTTCTTTAGCTGGCAGTATTGGCATTCGCTGTACTGCAGTGGTTCGAGTAAGGAAGATTTTTGTGAGGTAAGTTCAAATCAAATTGCTCTGAGCACTGTGGGACTTAACTTCTGAGGTCATCAGTCCCCTAGAACTTAGAACTACTTAAACCTAACTAACATAAGGATATCACACACATCCATCCTCGAGGCAGGATTCGAACCTACGACCGTAGCTGTCGCGCGGTTCCAGACTGAAGCGCCTAGAACCGCTCTGCCACCACGGCCGGCTGTGAGGTAAGTGATTCATGACAGTTATAGGTTATTGTTACTCAGGACCATTCTTTTGTAGGGATTATTGAAAGTCAGATTGCGTTGCGCTAAAAGAAAAAAATATTGTGTGTCAGTTTAGTGACAATCAGATTAAGTAAAGAGAGAACTGTCTGAGTACGTTCAGTTTTTCTCAGCTGTCTTTGTATCAAATAACGTAGTTTACTAGCACAGTAATTGTAAATTTTTCTAAGGGGACGTTTCAACAGGTGACACAAGGAACGTTAATAGTCAGGCGATCCTGCGAAGGAAGTACACCGACATAGTGGAAGTTGTTCTGAGGGCTTCTGAAAAGAGAGGGTTATATAGCATAACATCAATGCAAGAGAAGTTCCTGAGACGATGGGAAAGCTGGAGCA
The DNA here is from genome assembly GCF_023864345.2 of Schistocerca serialis cubense. Classification (NCBI taxonomy): domain Eukaryota; kingdom Metazoa; phylum Arthropoda; class Insecta; order Orthoptera; family Acrididae; genus Schistocerca; species Schistocerca serialis. Next base: position 965,626,650 of record NC_064638.1, read on the forward strand.
ATGATATCACCCTTGCTTAGTGGCCAATTGTTGCTTCTCGATCTCGTTGTGATTTAGAGGACTAAACTGATACCGTTTTAGACAATCAAAAGGCAGACACCACCACGACTCGGCTACGAAGGGACATATACGATTCGACGCAGGACAGTGATCTGCCTCTAACCTAGTTTCGTGTCTGTTGCCAGACTGCCTGAATGTTGCCGACTTGGTGTCTTCCAACCAGTGGTGCACCTGGCAAAGAGATGGTCCACCGGCTTCCATGTGCTGTTAGGGGCCCAATGGTTCGTGACAGCACTATATAACTTTTTGTCTGTCAAGACATCGGTGGACAAACACTTCTCCTTTTTGTCACTAGCTGTTTGGGTGAATGGTGTTCCCATCTAACTTAGACTTATCGGGCACACGTCGCTGCTGTGAACCCGAACGACCGTGTTGCGACTACAGTGTGCCTCATGCTGAGTTGCTTGTAAAGGGCGTCTGCTTATGCAGAACAACAGAAGGGGACCATGCCCAGAGCCTTAGTCACCTCCATCGCTGCTAGGCTGCTCCCATCACTTGGCCAGCAATTACCACTGACAGAGGTGTACGCCACACGCTGTGCGTGACAGTAGCATATTTCTCAGCTGAGCCGTTTCACCATCCGAGTCCGGCCTGCGTCTTGGAGGAGAGGAATTGGGTTGGGGACGTTGACTGACATCTAGTACCTTCACAGCAGTTCTAATACGGAATAAAAATAATATTTAACATCGTTGTCTTCAAGACGGGACATTGAGCAACCACCTGGTAACAACAAGCGGCATCACCACAACCACATCTGGGGTAGTAGCCTTCAGGCTACCTGAGCACTAGCAGGCCTGCTTCACCAACCACAATAAAGGTCGGCTTAAATGGTTCACAGGCGTTTCGTCAGACAGTGTCGTGTAAACTGCACAATATTTCCATGAGGCAGTTCCTCGTCATGTTCAGGTGGTACTGTTGATGCCGCCTAGTTATATGCTGGCTCACAATAAAAGCTCAGGCGCCAAAGGGTGGGGCTACGAAGTCATCGTAGATGAGTAATAGATGTCGTCGATATCCACAACCCCTCTGTGGTCTTCAAATCGAGGCTGGGGAACGCACGGACTCCCACGAACATGCACTAGCATGGTGTTGACCCTGCTTAAGCATACTTACACTGATTTCCCGTCTGTGTAGGCTCGCTGCAATCGTCTGTTGCGGCCTATGATACCTCAGTGCTAGCAACTGGTGGTTCCCTTGTTTTGTTGAGTCGAAATCTCGAGTATTTCTTAATTAAGTCGATAGGTACACGCGTTTCGATTGCGTCTTTAATGATAGAGTCCAAGTATCTGGAGGCAAACGAGAGAATCTCCGTCTCTACGTAGCCATATACACTGTCACGTCAGTGTTTAGCAACAATATTGGTTTTTTAATTTTTTTGACCCAATGTCGAGTGACGTTTTGTTCGTGGTTTCTGTCTTTAATGGTGCTGCACGTCTACGCAATGCTCCTGAGGTTTGATGCGTGCTGGTTGAAAAGCCTTATGGATAGGCGTTGGGGGGGGGGGGGGGGGGGACCTATTCCGGACAAACACAGACCAGAGGTGGATAAACTCTCTTACTGAAGTCTCTGTATGTGCGGTAGCGCTAGCCATATGAACGACAGTCCACAGTACACGGCTTCGTTGTGGTAGGTGATGAAAGCTCGCTGTTCGTAGATAGAGTTCACTGTGCGCAGCTTTAGGGAGCGCTCTATCATCCATGGGGCCGTCTACTTTACTCCGAAGAATGACATCCTGATGCGGAATGTCTCCACTTCCATGATGAAGTAGGTGCTTGGACGGAGGGAATAAACTTGTTTCAAAAATTAAGGAAGCTTTGCTGCCCGAAGCGGCCATATCGAAAAGGTTTGGCCATATCACAAAGATATCGTCTACTCTTCTGCAAGAACATTTAGATTTTAAAATCGTCGTCTGAAGTGCTTGACAGAGGGCAACCGACAACAATTCCCTCATTCTGCTCAAAATCTAGGTCGTTAAATAAAAAGTTGTCCGCCTCTGTAGCTGCCGTGGTCAGCGTGCCTCTTTGCTGCGCCGAGACCCAGGTTCGATTCTTAGTAGTTCCAAAGGTTTTTCCTGGGTGGGAGGACAGCAATAAGGCTAGTGAGGCAATTTAAGGAACTACTTGAATGAGAAGTGCTGACTCCAAGGTCGTCAAAACCGATAACAGCAGAGAGAGACGCGTGCTAACTTCATGCACGTCCATACGACATCCAAATAACGCTATTCTCAGTTAACGACACGGGGGTCGGCTGCTCCATATCAATCACTCTGGCCACAACACAGAGGTTCTTCAGATAAAAAGTAACTTGAGAGCAGCACATGTTTGAAAAGAAGTACAATATCCTCTTCCAGTTTCCCTCATATGAGTTGTGAATCCATGGAAGGGCACTGGTGTGAATGAGGAGACCACTTAATACGTCTGTTGGCTCAGGGCTGATGGTCGTTAGTCAACATATAAAATCTTCCGAATCTTCACATTTTCCTGTAAACGGCACAAAATAGAAACCATATACCTAGCCGCTGTGTTAGCGTTAATACAATGCTCACAATGGTTATCAAGTCGTGGTCGAACTGAAGTTCGTACATTTGAAATCTTTTTCAGGTAGTTATGAAACAGGCTGGGTTTGAGAAGGGCGGATATCTGCCGCCGTACTGCATATATTGGAAATATCCGGAGACGTTGTTATACTGCATTCTGTAGTAAATTCATCATCTTGGCAAACTAAGATGCTGCAAACAGAAGAACAGTAATGTCTCCCTTCTCAGCACCTAACATTACTATTTCTGTGTCTTTCCTTAAATAACGGGGAGTTTTTCTTTCCTTAGCGTGATGATCTGCTGGGCGGGTGGGTCGTAGTTATCGTCGTGCAAGTCTGTTGCCATATGCCTTCAGCAGTTTCACTAGAAAGTTTCAAGAAACCTTCGTCAACAGCAGCGATAAAAATCTTGATGGGCGAAGTCTTCCAAGTTGGTGCGAAATTTAGTCGCTTTTCCAACTCTGATATCGCAGTGTCGCTGCGTGAAATTAAACACAGAGCATTTACATAATTAATGTTCATGAATAGAGACGATGGACTCAGGCTTGCCCCAACTTGGCTGCCAGCAGTCAGAGCGCAACAGACCGCACTGTCAACAGGAGGCGCGAGCATTATCGGCGAGTAACTGCCGCCTCACGGCCGATGTCCCGGATTTGGAAAACAGGAGCCAACTTTTCATTCGCCGGTGACCACCAATCAAGGCACGTAATACAAGAGCCAATAGACAACACAGGTTACGCTCTCCCTCCACCGCATTAACCTATTAAAAAAACGTTCCCTCTCCTTCTTCCTTAAGTGACCAATGAAATGAACTATCTTTTCAAATTGATGACGTAATGGCATGCGCAGTGAACACTAATGACAAAATAATAAGGGACACTGCATAGCTAGAACGCACCAGTAGACCCAGAAGAAGGCCGCTAAAACCGTGGCCGAAACGTTGGTTTTCTCCAGCAGTAGTTTTATACAATATGACACAGTACCATACCCAGAAAACATTAATGTCGACTGACTCTGGCCGCTGAAGCCTACGTAATTGTATAACTAATCTTCTTGCTATGATCGGCGCATAACACCATGAACTTTGAAGTTTGACGGGCTATAAGCTGCTACCGCGTCCAATCAGAAAGCGACGACGGTGCGGCGTCCAGCCATTCCAATGGATACGCTAACATACGGTACGAGATAAGCAGAAACAAGCAAATAAAACACTGGGAGACTCTACTTTTCGCATTGTAAATGGGTCCTCTTTATCGTCGGTGTCCTGCTGGTTAGTTGTTACCCTTGGCGGCCGCAGTGTCTGTAAACGCGGTAAACTTGGCAAACGTCGGTGTATTTTGTTAGTCCAGGCATCTCAGTAAAAATACAAGTGCGTACAAGAGTTTATTTCTGTTGTTACCGAGTTTATGAAATCCACGTATTCCGTTCATAGTCTTATTTCATATTCGCAGGTTCTAAATACGTATTGCTGTTGTGCCTCGCAAATTAATGTGCTGGCTCACTAGAACAGCTCCATATCTGGAGAAGAGGGCCGCAGTCTTCTTCGCATGGGCGGCACGTGAAAGCACGGTTGCAAGCCGCCGACTCCCAGTACGCGGGCCAGTGAGGTTATTGTTATATTATTATTTATTTCTGATTTATCTTACACAGTCGTCATCACATACAAATTGTTGATTTTTATTTGCTAGATGGCCGATTTAGATCTTCTAAGAAATTATCATCATCATATCTACATTTCTTGATGTCAGCAGGAATTAATGGGGTGAAGCAGGTCCGTCCGCGCTGGCGTGGACAAGCAGTGTTCTTCATGTCAGTACGGACGGACCTGCTCCACCCCAGGTATTCCTGCTGGCATCAAGGAATGTAGATCTGATGATGATTTCTTAGTAAGCTGAAACCAGTCAGCTAAAAAATAAAAATCAACAATTCATGTATTACCACGACAGTGTTTGCTATACAAGTCATAATATTAGTAGATCGATGTTCCCTTGGAACAATGTTCCAAAAAATTTTAAATGTTATCTATTTCCGTACTGTCGATTACAACAATGAAGCATTACATACAGAATTACATGTGCGTGAATTTTCATAATAATCTACTTATTTTCTTAAATTTCTTTATTTTTTTTTGAACATGGATTGTTTGAATTCTCTGTAGCACTATTTTACCTTGTTTTTATTTATTTTTTACTAATTTCACTCCAACATTTAAGTAGCTACCAATGGTTTTACTATGGCACCGCCATCCACCAATAGTCGCGTCTTCCTTTACTGTGTCATAGATAGGAAGCCTTAGATTTTCATTAGTTTGAATTGTATTGACTAATTTACTGTTATCACTATATATACTGTTAATACTATGGTTACAACATAATATATTCCTGTTACAATAACAATATAACTATTACAATGTTACCACAGCTCAAAATTATTTTGTTGTCACTAATATTAATACTTCTGTACTTCTGCAGTGACCACGAGTGATCACTGTTTGCCTTTATTGCAGTCTGAGTTGAACACAAATACACACATATAACTTAGTACTACAGAAATACATCAAGTTTCTCTCTACATTCCGTACCAGGTCGGCCACCCAATTGGGTCCAGCAATTCATCAGTGCCTCCAGACAGCATGGCAGTAGTTTCGCCTAAACAAGATACGCTGAAGACCTAAAGAAACTGGTACACCAACCTAATATCTTGTAGGGCTCCCGCGAGAAAGCAGAAGTGCTGCAACACGACCGGGCATGGACTCGACTAACGTCTGAAGTAGTGCTGGAGGAAACTGACACCATGAATCCTTCAGGGCTGTCCATAAATCCGTAAGATTACGGGGGTGGAGATTTCTTCTGAACAGCACGTTGCAAGGCATCACAGATGTGCTCAGTAATGTTCATGTCTGGGGAGTTTGGTGGCCAGCGGAAGTGTTTTAACTCATAAGAGTATTCCGGGAGCCAGTCTGTAGCAATTCTGGACTTGAGGGATGTCGCATTGTCCTGCTGGAATTGCCCATGTCCGTTGGAATATACAGTAGAGATCAATGGATGCAGGTGATCAGACAGGATGATTACGTACGTCTTACCTGTCGTAGTCGTATCTAGACGTATCAGAGGTCCCATATCACTCCAACTGCACACGCGCCACACCATTACTGAGCCTCCACCAGCTTGAACAGTCCCCTGCCGACACAGAGGGTGCATGGATTCATGAGGTTTTCTCCATACCCGTACACGTCCTACCACTCGATTCAATTTGAAACGAGACTCGTCCGATCAGACAACATGTTTTCAGTCTTCAACAGTCCAATATCTGTGTTGGCCGACGCAGGCGAGTGGTAAAGCTGTGTGTTGTGCAGCCATCGAGGGTACACGAGTGAGCATTCAGCTCAGTTGGGAGGACATACTAACGAACTGCTAAAGCGCCTAAACAAGTCTGTGTTTGCAATGCGAATGATGTCAGACATAGGAGATATAAATATAAAAAAAGCTGGCATATTTTGCTTATTTTCACTCCATTATGTCATATGGTATCATTTTGGAGAAACTCCACAAACCGAGAAAAAATGTTTAGAGTACATAAGCGTATAATAAAGTAATGTGTAGTGTAAATCCAAGAACATCATGTCGAAACCTATTCAAAGGTTTGGGCATACTAACCACAGCTTCTCAGTATATGTATTCCTTAATACATTTTTTTCCAACTAATTGCTTAGTGCATAGTATCAATACTAGGAATAAGAACAATACACATAAAGATTGAAATTCACTACTATTGCTCAGAAAGGAGTCCTGTATTCAGCAACTCATATTCTCAGTAAGTTAGCAGCAACCATTAAGAGTTTAGTTTCAGACAAGGCACAATTCAAACATAGTTTAGAAGAATTTTTGGTGGCCAACTCCTTCTATTCCATCCATGAATTTCTCAACAAGTGCAGTAGACCATTTTAATGAAAATTTATTATACTTTAATTTTTGACAATACTTGGTTGTAACAGCCAAGTAACTACCTACAATGTGAATGATGGATGTATGGAAAGCAGATGTAAGTCTTAAGCCTGTTAATTGTGGAAGTTTAATTTTGAATCGTGTACATAATTTGACTATTCTTAACTGAGGATCATTGAAATGAATAATTTACTTTAAGTTTTGACAATATTTGGTTGTAATAACGAAGTAACTAGCTACTGTGTGAAAGACGAAATTAATAAAAGCAGATGTAAGTTTAAAAACCCGTAAATATTAGAAGTTTAATTTTAATTCATGTGCATAATTTTAATGTTTATTGACTGAGTATCACTAAAATTAATGAAACTCAAGTTTTTCTAATTTCATTTTTGTAATGTACTTATTTGACGTGTTCCACACCCAGGAGCATCCCATGTTTTGTGGGTCTATAATTACTCTAATATAACCCAACGATCAGTGCCCACAGATGGCCACGGAGTACTGCTGTTAGCCTTGCTCAGGACCCTACCGCAGTCACTGGAACAGTTTTCTCCAGACACACAGTCTACAGACGAATGAACAGACATGGTTTATTCGCCTGGAGACCTGCAAGGTGCATTCCACTGACCCCTGGTCAAAGAAGACCCGTAAAGCCTGGTGTCAACAACATAATACCTGGTCATTTAAACAGTGGTCCTAGGTTATGATCACGGACGAGTCCAGGTATAGTCTGAACAGTGATTCTCGAGGGGTTTTCATCTGGCGTGAATCAGGAACAAAATACGAACCCTTTAACGTCCTTGAAAGGGACCTGTATGGAGGTCGTGGTTTGTGGTGTGGGGTGGTATTATGATTGGTATACCCCTGCATGTCTCTGAGAGAGGAACTGTAAGAGGTCAGGTCTATCGGGACGTCATTTTGCACATATCCGCCTTTTCAGGGGTGCAGTGGGTCCCATCTTCCTCCTAATGGATGATAACGCACTGCCGCACTGAGCTACCATCGTGGAGGAGTACCTTGAAACAGAAGATATCAGGAGAATGGAGTGGCCTGCCTGTTCTACAGACCTAAACCCCATCGAGCACCAGAATTAGATTTTTCACTCTGCAGCGGAGTGTGCGCTGATATGAAACTTCCTGGCAGATTAAAACTGTGTCCCCGACCGAGACTTGAAATCGGGACCTTTTCCTTTCGCAGGTAAGTCCTCTACCAATTGAGCTAACCAAGCACGACTCACACCCCGTCCTCACAGATTTATTTCCGCCCGTACCTCGTCTCCTACCTTCCAAACTTTACAGAAGCTCTCCTGCGAAGCATGAAGGACTAGCACTCCTGAAAGAATGGATATTGTGGAGCCTAAGCGGCTTATTTTCTTATGTTCCTCTAATACGTTGAGCATTTTTTACCTCCTTCTTTCGTTGATTATTTGAGCAAAATTTCGTTCCAGCTACCTTCCTTATACATACGTTTGTCTGTGGAACTTCTGTGATTGCCCATTCAGGAATGTCCATCCTCCTCAATTGAACCCTTCATATCGGTATTCATTATCGAGGTATCTACAGCCTTCTGACACAAATCATTTATAAGTACTTCGCAGTGATTCTTCTGGGCGAGATTCAGTCAAACTTCAGTCTACTCTTCATCGTTACTAAATCGTGACGTGAGTATATAACTATTCTTGGATGTGTCTTACAATCCATATCTGATTTCCGAATCTCTGTCTGACCATGAAGCAATCCAGTTGGAATCTTCCTGTCTCCAGACTTATACCACATTTTGCGTTCAGAACAGCGTTTTCGCTATTACTAACTGAAATTTATTGCAAAACGTAATGAGTCTTTCTCCTTCCTCATTTATACAGCAGAGCAAACATCTCTTGTAGCTGTGTGTTCTATTCCTTCCCGTACCTGCCTCGTGATGGCTGGGTGTTGTGTGCTGTCCTTAGGTTCGTTAGGTTTAAGTAGTTCTAAGTTCTAGGGGACTGATGACCGTAGCAGTTAAGTCCCATAGTGCTCAGAGCCATTTTTGAACCTTCCCGTACTTCAGTGCTCAAATAATTTATGGTTATTAGACTATCTTCTCGCATGTACTTAAATATGTGTTAAATTTCCTCATGTACATTCTATGCGTCTCCATCTCCCGCCTGCTACGTCAGCATGTATATCTGGAACATTGTTTTTGCTGTCTCTAGACTGATTATTGTGATGAAAATAATTCTGTAATTGAACTGTACATAGTTCTGCCCTACAGTGCAGACAGACGTAGGAGGAATGTGCCCACTGTACATGGCTACTGACAGCGGCGGTCATCAGAATGTACGGTCGCCAGGAGACCGAGCCCTGGATACCCACGAAGTACCATCGACAAAGAAGACGACTGAGTTCGGCGTATGGCTCAGGCACGTCGAACTGCGTCTGCAGCAGCAATCTGAGCAGCAGCTGCACCACAGTGACACAACGAACTGTTACAAATCGGTTACTTCAAGGACAGCACCGAGCCGGACACCCTGTAGCGTACATTCCACTGAACGGAAACCACTGCAATTTGCGACTTCAGTGGCTTCAAGTGAGAGCTCATTGGAGGACAGAGTGGAGGCCTGTTGTGTTTTCTAATGAAAGATGGGTCTGCTTCGCTGTCACTGATGGCCGTGTGTCAGTTAGAAGGAGGCCAGTTGAGGGCCTGCTACCAACCTGTCTGCGCGCTAGACGCACTGGACCTACACCTGGAGTTATGGTCTGTGGTGCGACTTCGTAAGACACCAGCAGCACTCTCGTGGTTATCCCAGGCACCCTGACTGCTAAATTGTACGTCAGTCTGATGATTAGACCCGTTGTGCTATCATTCCTGAACAGCACTTCAAGGAGTACTTTCCGACATGATAACGCTCGCCCACATAGCGCTGTTGTAGCCCAGCATGCTCTGCAGAGTGGCTACATGTTGCCATATCTGTCTCCAGTCTAGCGCAAATGGGACACCATCGGACGACAACTCCAGCGTCATCCACAAACAGCATTAACAGTCCCTATATTGACCGACCAAGAACAGAAGGGATGGAGCTCCATCCTAAGGCGAGATCTGGTACCTGTACATCACAATCCATGCACGTTTGGATACTTGCATTCAGTAGGTTCAAAAATGGATTCTTTTTTAAATTGCATTTTTGGATCCATGAAAGTGTTTAGAATCCACCCCTGAAACAGTTTTTCCAAACACAGAACGAAAATGTTTGTTATTCGCGTTCAACAAAAAATTCCACCTACCTGAAATCGGCCTTTTTCACGCAACAGTTTTTTTTCTTTCGGAGGACTAGTTATTGTACCGGTGCTTGGGAGGAAACACACAAAATTCAAAAGAAAGTTTGAGCGCGTGTGTTTGGAAGTTAGCCCCCAAGCATTTGCATTCTGGTTCGAAGACTGTGGAGATTGCGACTTACCTGGCAGTGAGCAGCTTCAACGAAAGCTATTCAGCAATTCTGAAGACCATGACAACGATAGACGTCACCCTGGGACTCGATTCGACGCAGTTCACCAAGGCATTCGGACGACCACCGGATTCAAGCGGCCGGAAACCGCTTGTCACCGGCCCTACGAGCGACTCTGGAGCAGTGCAGGATGGCCCAGATGGAGCAGACAGCCCTCTACGGGGAAGAGGAAGGACTAGTTTATGGACCCGGAATAGCAGATTGAACGTAAGTTGCATAATATTGCATTTATATGTAGTCAAAACTTCAACGACGAAGCTAACTAAATTGTCTAGGACTTATACCACTTTTATTCCGATACATCAACTATAACTAATTTTATTTGGAGACGAAGTCGAAAAATCGACGAAAAAACCCAAATTTTTCAAATAGCCGCCATTTTGTTTCCTATGGTCTAAATAACTTAAGCGAGGTACAACTCTTAAAGCATCTTATATACTTCGCTAACGTCAACTCAATTTTGATTTGAGACGAGTCGGCTAACCTGTGACATAACGCGCGTGGAGGTCTACATCGAAATTTTGTTTCGTTCCGACGGCAATTCCGCCTTTGCTCTTCGACAGTTCCGGTCGAAAAAATTCCAGTTTGTAGAGGAGATATCAATAAATATCTTGACCAAACTTGACGCTGATATCTATGACAAATCCCGAGAAAAAATTTCTCAAAGAGCATGTTTTTTTGGGCCAAAGAGAGTAAACCTCCCATTAACTTCTGATATAGCAACGTCAGTCACTTAAGAATGTTACCTAGACAAAAGCTTTCCCGAAATATCATTACTCTACATTAATTAATTTTTGGTACAGCTATTTTTTCCATAAGTGTATTTTTTGTAATCGATGTTGCATAACTTTTAGGAAGGTTAAAAATTGCATTACTAAATACGCAACTTTCCGCTGAAGGCAATTCGATTTCGTTCCTATAACAGACGATCTTCGGTATACAAAAGCGGGCTATTCACTTTCACAGCTGCAATGCTAACTGTAATTTATAGACTGTTCCATCACTGTTACTAACTATAGACTGTTACTATCAATGCCTAAATTTTATGCGCTATCAGCGCGACTGAATGAGTGCGCAAATGTACTACCAACCAGTCTCCAGTTTTCTTTCCCAACCTCCGTATTTCTACCAGGCTGCATTAGTCTTGTCGGCTCTCGCAGTATTGCTGGTCATTCACGTATTGCACGAAGCTCAAAGTCTTTGGCTTTCAGGAGTAAATCAGAGGCAGTGCCAACAAAATTCAGTTTAGAGACAACGTGACCTAGGCGATAAATTCTTGGCCGGCTCTTGTGTGGTGTGAATACTCTGGTACAATATTGATTTTTGGTTCCTACATGCTGTTGAGGTCATGAATGTTATTGACTTAATGTATAAATTTCATGTGCGTCACTTTCGAATACAGCAGATCGCGTTTCTTTTGAGTCAGATTTATAAAAAATACATTCTTACTATGTAAATTTGTTCATGTCATTAAGAAAATAAGCTTTCACCAATGATCCCGTTGGATCTAGGTGGCTAAGCAGAATGCAGTATCCACTTACGACTATCGCAGCCTTGAACCCTGATACCAATCAAACTGTCCCTTTCTCTCAGCTGAAAGTAGGAAGTACAATTTCATTGTGTTACTTTTTGGTCATAATATACAAAAAATTTACTGATAATCATTTTGCCATATTTGAACCAAATTGTAATCCTCACATAGGGTTCCCTTGCAGTAAAACTCCTGCAATGTTACAAGTGACAATCAAAACGTTTCTGTGTGATTGTGTCGCTGCGGCGTATATGGTACGACGCGTGTATAAAAGCATCGACCTGCAGGCAAGGAATTAATGTGGCATTCGTGTCTTTCTGGCGCAAGTGCAGTAAAAGCAGAAACGAGAGCTATGGCGACGTTATTACCAAATTCATCCAAACAGGACCAACGTGTCGTTAAAGTGTTCTTGACTGCTGAAGCACGAACACGTAGCCAGACACCGATGAATGAATGATGTGTTTGGTGGAGCAGGTCGGACGAAAACCACCGTTGTAGAATAGTGCGCCAAGTTCCGAGCTGGTCGCGATTCGACACAAGACGCCGATCTATCTGGGAGGCCGGCCTCACCCATACGCCCCTCAGGTGGGATTCAGGAGCACCCGCCCTATAGCCCTGATCTCTCCTCTTGCGATTGTGACGCAGTCGTGTACTTAAAAAGAGGCGTTGAACGTGCGACGACTCATGCCGGACGAGAACGTGCAGCAGGAATCTACAGACTTTTTTTCACACAGCAAGACCCAGTGTTTTACAAACGGGTAACCTCAGCCCGGTGGGATGGTTGACTCAACGCTCACGACGATTTTGCCTACTTGGCATAGCGATACTGGGCTTTGCGGCCTTCGAAAAGAAACGTTTGATTGCCACTTACAGAATATCTTTCTTTTGCAATTTGCAATCGTTTTCTCATTACATCAAAAGACTTTCATTTTCTGAAATTGCAGCCATATGGTTGTGATGGAGCTGAGATCCTGGTCGCCGTTTCATCGTTTCTCTTCACTAGGAAATGCACTAGCTTTATTGCACCACCTCGTGGCAGTGACGCCATCGTATCAGTCTCTTCAACATAAATTTCGTCATTGTTCGCTAGGATCTGAAAGTTCTTTCTCTGAGCGCTTAATTTTATAGTATGCAGAGACACGGATTACGTCTACAAGGTGAAGCTCACTACACAGTCATGAATTAGCTCTGTTAACAGCATACCTGGTTACCTGGTCAATACTTACTTATCCGTCTGTTTCAGAAACTTTTAAATGAAATTACTATCATTGTCTTTGGAGTTTCCGAACTAGATGACTTTCTGAGGGAACCATACTTGCTAATTGGTTAATCGTAAGGAAAAAACTTGCTCCAAACCTTTACCTGACTATTTAACAACACTTTTCCACAGGACAGTAGGCTTTAGCACCTGTATTGCTAATTAACCCAAAATTTAATGAAACTGCACAAATAAAAGCAAATGGAAAAGTATTTTTGACCGCCTAATCAATTCTAAGTTGCCTGAATGCTTAGCACCTAAATACAGCTCGGTATTTTAATATATACTGCCCAAAATTTAAAGTTCGTGTGATGAATTTGGATTTTACTTACAAAATGTGACGAAATGGATGGAGTTTAGAATTACAATGAACTGTCGAATTCATCTATAAGAAGCGATGGTAATGGGTAGCGGGTTGTTACACAGCGGAAAGGTTTCATTGCCACTATCAAATTCTATCGTTTTATTGAGTACTATAAAATTTTACGAGCAACATTTATGTGAATAATCGGAAAGCCCACTCCGTTTTTGTCAGAACCGTATATTTGCAGTAATAAAAGTAACATACTTGGAAAAGTCGTTAGCTGATGCTTGCAGAAAAAAAATTTCTGTGGCCACTCGTCATTTTACTGATGCAAAACATTCTGGAATGGAAATTATTCGAAGCCGTATTCATGAAAATACCGAATCACAACAATATTTCAAAAATTGACATTCGTTTATGTAAGGCTCAGTTTCAAATAATGTAGCTCCCATGTCAGGATGATAAATTATTGTAATTAAAACGTTCGAAAGAGGTTTATACATTTTCATTGATCAATCTGCAACTTCAACAGCTAAGAGAACTTCTTAATGAAATCTAATTTACCTAATTCAAAGTTAATGAAATGTTATTCAGAAAGAATTTTAAACACATCACAAATTTCGCATGACGGAAAATAAACGAAGCCTTGCAGGACTATACGTTTAGCCTTCCTGGTATCCTAACCCTTTTTTATTTGTGAGTAGTAAGTCTTCGAATTGGTTCGGTGACCCACCAAGAATTCATCTCCTGCACCATCTTATCTCAGAGTATCAGTTGCACGTTGGGTCCTTATTTCTCTGGTGGGTGCATCCAAACATCTCTCTTTCCTTTCCTTCAGATCACTGTAGTACCATGGAAGCTATTCCCTGATGTCTTCACACATGTGCGGTAACCCTGTCACCTCTTCTCTACATATTTTCTTCTTCGGGGATAATGCGGATGATTCCTCTTCCTAGCCATCTAATTTCAACACCCTTCTGTAACACCACATCTCAAACGTTTCGATTCTGTTTTATCCCGGTGATCCCACAGCCCTTGATTCACTACCATACAATTCTGTGCTCCAAACTTATATTCTTAGATATATCTTCCTCAAATTAAGGCAAATATTTGGTACTAATAGATTTTTATTCGGCAGGGAAGCTCTGTTCTCTTGTATTACTCAGCTTCTTACGTCGTCTATGCTTCGTCCCTTACATGTTATTTTGTTCCAAGCCAGCAGAATAACTTCCCTTCGCCTACCTCCTGCTCACCAGTTTTAATGTTAAATTTATCACTAATTTCGTTTCTTCTACTTGTTATTTGTTTCGTCTTTCTTCTTTTCGTTCTCAGTGCATATTCTGTGCTCATTAGATTGTTTATTTCAATTAACAGATCCCATAAGACGTATTGAGATTCAATGAGGACCTTTCACTCTTAATCCCAATCTTGAATCTTACTTTTATTTCCGTCGCTGTTTCTTTGATGTGTAGATTGAGCAGTAGGTGTGAATGACCATCTCTCTCCTACAGTCTTTTGATCCGAGCACTTCTTGTTTAGCCTTCCATTCTTCATATTACCTCTTGGATATTGTATAGTATCATCTTTTTCTACAGATTATACCCATTTTTCTCAGAATTTAGAACATCTTCCACTATTTTAGCTCGTCAAACATTTCCTCTAGCGACAAATTCTGTGAACATTTCTTAATTTCTCTTAAGTCTTGCTTGAAATACGAAACTTTTAAGCTGATTGTGGGATCGTTCTCGCACGTATCTGCCCATGCTATCTTCGAGACCGTTTGGATTATATTTTTCCGAAAATCTACTGGCATGCCACCAGTCTCATAGAGACCATCAGACAAATCTTGCAACTCCCAGAGCCCGTCAATCTATTCTTTCTATGTGCTCTGTCATGTACATTTAACAGGAGAATACCCACTGCACTCTTAATATTGACACCCTTGGTTTTAATTTCATCGAAAGTAATTTGACTTTTCTGTATGTTGAATCTGTCTTTCCAACGATCATTTGTTTTTGTTTTATTCAGATTCTTTCTGCAGCTATTTTGTCTTGCTTGCCTTCCACCTTGTGCTGATTCCATTCCTTAGTGTTTATATTCCTCCATTCCTGTCATTCCATAAACATTTTTGTACTTTTTTCTCTAGTAAATCAAGTAAGGCGGCCACGGTTTCATCGCAGTTAATTTCCCTTTATCTAGTTTGTTTGTACAACTTCCGTGATTATCTTTTTTCAGGCTTTACCAATTCATAGCTGGTTTTGTAAATTAATTTTGCTATGGTTAATACGCGACCTTGTTGTTAGCTTGTCAGTGAAAAATTTATGTAAATAAGTAAACGAATGAAAAACCTCCCCATAGGACTAATGATGATGACGAAACGAAAGATTACATTTTCAACCAAATAAACATTTATTAAATAATTTTCACACTTATATGAATGGAGGAAAAAATTTCGGATTGAAAAAAACAACAGTAATAAATATCTCCAGCATGCGTCTTCAGTTGATCGAGGAGAGTTCGTTGACCAGGATGACAATTGCACAAAACATGCATCAAACTTGTTACAAAGGAGTACAAGTATCCATAGCAGTAAATAATCACTAAAAACACAGTCAAATACTCTAAGTCCAGAGAAAAGTTAAAGTCTACAGCTCATGGTCACGAAGATCAGGGTATCCCAGTAATGGCCACCATTCAGATTTAAATCTGGCCACGCTTATAGACAAGGTACTAGAAAACGGTGAAAATTTTCTGTTAATTTTGTGACCTCTTGTTAAAATAACAACACAATCTTAAATAAGCTATTAATAGAACTCATAAAGCGCACCTATATCCAGTCTTACAGTGTGACTAGAAATTATGAAAAATTATAAATACATGTTAAACAGAAAATCGTGTGTACGCATGAAGATTAGATTAGGCTCTGCTGCCTTTGTGGAGTCCTGCCCAATCATCTCGTACGGGGTGCCTAAAGGATGCTGCATTCTTGGAATGATATACAACAATTCAAGCTAATAACATTAATAGTTTCTATTACAAATAAGAACATTGACAATACTTAACTTGGAATTTACAATGGTGTCGCAAGTGATGTGCGGCATGGAACATAAATCCGAGTCTTTTGCTATATACAATGTTCATGTAAGTTTGACACACAGTTTGTGGATTACTAATAACTGATATCGTAGCACTCTCTGCTAAGCGTGACCGTACACTCTCCCGATCCAGGGTGGCCGAGGCAGGCAGAAGCGGCGTTTATATTCTCTTCTTGCTGAGTTCGCTCCTATCGTGGTGTGGTCCTTGTCAGTGGGCTATTGACCAACGTCGTTTCACCACCTTCTCTTCTCTTGCGTCCTTCATCTTCGTTCTGGCGCTTGTGGTTACACTAGAATATTCCTCGCCCCAAAGCACAGGACCGTCGTCGTGTACGGAGTGCAACCACGACGGGGAGGCAGGAGTGACGGCGCATCGCCAGGCCGATAGCTGTGGCTGCAGGGGACGTTAAGCTTCCGGCCGTACCCCACCATCCGGCCTGTGCTCCGGCGGAAACGTCCCCCGGAAAACGACCAGAAGGATACGTGTCCACCTCCTGCTGCCATGAACGAGATGAAGAAGGCGGCGACTGCTGCGGTGTGGGCAGGTCCAGCTCCATCGGTAGGACGAGAAGCAGCGGAGGAGGCGAAGGCTCCGTTTCCATGGGGACGTCACACGGTGTCGTGAGGACACCCTCTGGCGACTGCTGTGGCCGCGCTGTCCTCTGGACCCGCGGATCTGCAAGATCATCGTGAACATGACCGAGACGAGATTGAGTTTGATCGAGGGGCTGCAAGCCATCTGGACCTGAAAGAAGATACATGCTGGCGCCAAGTCGACAGACGATCTCGCCTCGCGCCCACCGTCTGTTGCCGCTAAAAACCTTGTAAAAGACAATATCAAGCGTCGAGAAGCTATACTTGCCTCGCGAAGCTATACTTGCAACCTTCCTTCGGCGCGGGATGCTGAGGAGGGTGGGGCAGGTGGAACAGTGTGCGATGGCGGCGGCCGTGAATCAATTGCGCCGGCGATGGTCCATCTCACGGGTGTGAACGATATGAAGCGAGAAACAGTTGCAAGGCTTTATCCCTGGTGTGTGCGGAGCGAAGTTTGGCCATCGGCTGCTTGAAGATTCTGACAAAAGGTTCCGCTTCGCCGTTTCACTGTAGGTGAAACGGTGCGCTAGTTAGATGCTGTATGTCATTGCGTTCACAGAATGTTTCAAATTCATTTGACGTGAACTGAGGGCTGTTGTCTGACACTACTATTTCAGGTAAACCTTCGAGGCAAAAAAATCGATTACAACACCTGAATTGTGCTATGTGACGTTGCCGAGTTCATAGGCACAGCGAAAGGGAACTTGCTATATGAGTCAATCACAATCAACCAATGAATGTTCGAAAAGGGTCCTGCAAAGTCGATATGCACACGTTACCATGGCGATAACGACAAAGCAGACAAGCAGAGAATGGTTGTGGCAGTGCAGACTGATTTTCCGCACGTGCATGACACTGTGACGTCATCTGCTCTATTTGGGTGTCCATACCCTGCCAAGTACGAAAAATCCCCCTGTGTCCTTGGTGAAGTAACTGCAACGCTTCTTTTCACAAAGCTTTAGTGATCAACGAACATTATTATCCACTGTCATTTTGAACAATAAATACACCTTTCCGTACAACGAGGCTATGCCGACGTGCAAAGTATCGGCGCACTTCTGAGTTGTTAATGCTATTCAAGGAACGAGGTCAAGATGTGCGAACGTTTGTCAACGAAATGTTCAAATCTCAATCAGCTTCCGTGGCCTCTGCAATTTTCTTATAGTTCAGCGGAAAAGGCTGAAGCAGTTCAGAATCTTGAGCATCGATGTTACAATAAGATGCAGCGGAAGTGTCAAAGTCTGTATCAGGGCCAATCGAAAGACGTGAACGCGCGTCCACATTACGATGTCGAGCTGTCGGGCGATACACAATCTCGTACTGGTATTGAGACAACAACAAAGCCCATCTTTGTATTTTTGAGCAGTTAGTACAGAAACCGGTTTTTGTCGGATGAAACAAGGACTGCAAAAGCTTGTGATCCATTACTAAATAGAATTTTCTGCCATAAAAATAGTTATGAAATTTGGTGACGCCATACACAATAGTCAAAGTCTGAGCTTTGGTCAACACTTTAGATGCGAAAGTAAGAGGCCTGTCTGTATCACGAATTCTCTGCGAAAGCACGCACCGATTCCGTAAGAGGAAGCGTCATTTTCCAAAACAACTTGCTTGTCAGGATCTAAGTGAACTAAGTATCGATCACTGAGCAAAGGCATCTTTAAGTTTTTGAAAAAGTTTCATGACACTCATCTATCCAAAAAAAGCGGACATTCTTGTGACGCAAGCGATGCAATGGAGCCGCAATTTGTGCAGCATTCGGTATGGACTGAATATAATAGTTCATGTTCCCTACGACTGACTAAAATTCTGTGACATTGCGAGGAACTGGTAAGTCTCTTATGGCTACAAATGTGACTGAAGAGGATGTACACCTTGACTGTTTATGAAATGAACAAGATACTGCTACTAAGGTTTAAAGAAATCACACATGTCCAGTCGACACTTAAGTCCTGCATCAGATAACACACGAAACAAAGTCCGTAAATTTGCAGTATGTTCTTCAGGTGTACAACCTGCAACAATAACGTTCAAATAGTTTGAAGAGTTTGGCGCTTGTGCAGTCAAAAATGGTTCAAATCCCTCTAAGCACTATGGGACTTACCATCTGAGGTCAACAGTGCCCTAGACTTAGAACTACTGAAATCTAACTTAACCTAAGGACGTCACAGACACCCATGCTCGAGGCAGGATTCGAACCTGCCACCGTAGCAGCAGCGCGGTTCCGGACTGAAGCGCCTAGAACCACTCGGCCACAGTGGTCGGCTCTTGTGCAGTCATCTGTTCCAAATACTGTTGGAAAATCCCGGGTGCAGTAGCAATACCAAAAGGCAAACGCAAATATTTAAACAAGCCCAATTGAGTGTTCACAACACACGAGCTTGTTTATTTATTTAATTAATTACATTCAAGGTTTGTATGAATCAAATTTTAAGATTTATCTTTTAACATTTATTTTTTGAGATTCGTCAACAAGCAGTATTGGAAGACGGGCGGCACGCAAATTAGTTTTTGAAAAGTAGCGTCCAGCGCCTATTTTGTCCATGAGATCCTCTGGGTGTGGCAATGGATAAGTATCAATCACAGTTTGTGGGTTCACTGTAGACTTAAGGTCAACACAGGGGCGAATGTGACCTGAAAGTTTGGGGAACAAAACCAGTGGACTTGCCCACTGAGTAGCTGATATGGGCGCAATAACTCCGTTATCTTGCAACTCTTTAAGTTTAACAGCAACTTTGTCCCTTAAAGCAATAGTAACAGTTTGGGCCCAGCAAAATTTCAGCTGAGCATTGTCTTTCTGCGTAATACGTGCAACAAAACTGTTAGCTTTTCCTAAACCTTCAGAAAAGGGTTCCAGGAATTCTTTTACCAAGCTAGCTACACTGGCTTTTGCATTGAATGCAGACATTGACAGCATATTGTCCTGAGTATTAAAGCCAAGCAAATCAAAAGAATCAAGACCAAATATGTTCTCACACTCGCGAGATAGTAGCACTGTAAAAGTCATCGTTCGCATACGAGAGCGATACATGCCAGGCAAAGTACATGTTCCGAGAACGGGTATGAATTGTACATTATAAGCAGTCAGTTAGTCTCATGCTAATTTTAGACAGGCGTGGGGAGCCAAACAGTTCACATACGTGGCGATTGAGCAATGTGACACACGCACCTCTGTCCAAATGAAATTTCCCACATTTCCCACAAATAAGTGAATGAACAGAAAAGTTTGACGTATCACAGAAGAAACTGCACACTCGCTTGTTGCAGACTTGGAATATACTGCATCAATTAAATGGGTCTTGTGAAGAGATTTTTGTGAGTGGGCTGAATTCTTATGTCTGTTCCATTGCAAATATACGGGTTGTACATGTCCTTTCCTACCATAAGCGTAACACTGAGCTTGTCGGAAGGGGCAGTCTTGGCTTTTGTGTCGTGAATAACAGCGAGGGCAAGACTTACTCTGTTCGCCTGGGTAGCAGCCTGTTTAGCGAACTGCTTACGTGGTGTACAGCGTTGTTTACTCGGCGTGGCTAGCACAAGCAGCCGGTGTGGAATGGGGCGATCGCAATCAAGAGACTCAACCCAACAAATAGCCGGTTGCTCCAATTTATCAGCTGCCAGTGTAACGGATACGTACTGACCTAATATTTGTACTATCTGCTGAAATGATGTATCAGACAGTTTCAAAATCTGTTCACTGAGTTTCACATCAGAAACACTGTGCACGATAGCATCATGGAACATAATATATGGCCGGCCGCAGTGGCCGAGCGGTTGTAGGCGCTTCAGTCAGGTACCGCGCGACCACTGCGGTCGCAGGTTCTAATCCTGCTTCGGGCATGGATGTGTGTGATGTCCTTAGGTTAGTTAGGTTTAAGTAGTTCTAAGTTCTAGGGGACTGATGACGTCAGAAGTTAAGTCCCATAGTTCTCAGAGACATTTAAACCATAATATCATAATATAAAGCACCGCAAGCACATCTGAATTTGCGTTTCCTTGCCATCCCCTACAAATCAGTTACCCACTAGCAATAAGTTTGTTCTGACCGTCTTTTGTAAGTGAAGAATTGATACCAAGCTGCTACCACATTCACTTGTTGGTCGTAAAAGTTTCTTAGTGCCTGTGCTACCTGGTCATAACTAAGTTCACTCGGAGTGGCGTTAGGAAAGATTTCTTGAATGAGGCGGAGCGCTGCACTTCCTACCGTTGATAATTGATATGGAAGTTTCACGGTACCTGGTACATTGTGAGCGAGGGTATGGGCTTCGAACTGTGACAACCAGTCAGACCATTCTTCTTCTGTTTCACGAAACTGTCGAAAAGGTATTATAGCAGCAGGTATTGTTGTAGGTTGTGCTTGTTCCGCCGGGCGGGCAGCGTTGGCCAGAAGCTGGTGCAACTTTTAATAAACTCGCCCGTAATTCATTGTACACATATTTGATCTGGAAAGTAGCTAGTTTTGGTGTTCACTCGTCCTGCCAGATTTCATTTTATACTTCACAAAATCATGCCCTTCTAGTCGCTCAGATTTATTAATTATCAAATCTATCATAATTAAAACAACTCCAGCGTTCTCAGTATTTATCCTAGTGGCATGGCTTATGTTGAAATGAGTTCTTCTCATCACAGTATTTTTTCTGGTGTATATGTTTTTCCTGTATCATGTCTGTAACATACTTCTTTTGCAAATATGGGCATTATCTTTCATTTTATCCACTTTAGCCAAAACAGAATCGTCTCCAACCTACAGCCATGTGTCACCATTCTGGACTTGGGAAAACACACACTCTGGTGTCCAGCCATCAGCTTACAAGGATTCCTCACTCAGTCAGGGGGCTGCTGTGTACTGTCAAAGCACTGTTCGCCCAATTCAGATTGGCTTCTCGTAATGTCATATTGCACTTACATGGTTAACTGCAGTATGACGTACCACCATATTTCGTTGTAATTGTCATATAGGTCACTCCTTGTGCCTAAACTGGTGTGGTAAATTTGTGTGGTATATGAGTAAGCATGAGTAATGATCAGGAACCACGTACAAACATAAACACATATTTAAAAATAATAGGTATGTGTAGCCTATACAAGCAAAGTATTATTTTCATTACTAAACAAATCTTGAAGAAAAACAGTTTCATTTCAGAACTTATTAAGCTCAACGATGTTAGCAACTTTTGGGTTTTTAATTGTCCACATAACTCTTTTAACTGACAGCGTTTCACTATTGAAGGGAACTCTCAGATAATTAACTCACTGCAGCCTGTCTCACATACACCACCTCGCTGCCATTGCGTCATAATTTAAACCACTGTTGTTGTCCCATCACAATACCACATGGTTGGGATTAGTTTCTTGCACCCAGGCTCCATCGGTGTGGTTGTTGGCCATCTTCCTTTTGCCTCTATGCACTACCAGCAATGCTTTGTGCAACTGCTCGCCATCGAAACCACATTTTATCAAATATTGAAACAAAAGACAACAGTGTGTTTCTGTTTATTCTAGTGAGCCATTGACTACCAAGTGATCAGGCTATTTCAACCCTTCCGTGTTTCACCTTGTGTCCACTATAGATAGCTCTCCAAAGAGATTCACTAAGGGAACAAAGTATAAGAAGAACATTTAAATTCAGATTAGCCACACATACAAATGATGTCCCAAGTACAAACATTTTAAGTTTGTGAGTCTGAAGTTTGATACCGAGTAACTTGCTTCCCACATCAGCTTACGATAAAAGAAACAACCTCACCCAGAATAAATTAATTAATTCCTACTTGATCTGTGGATAAATAAACAACAAAAATCAGTAGCAATTCCAGATTATTTGCTAACCAAACACTGATTTCAAGAAACTCACAATATGTTTATTTTACATATTGATATGGAAGCAAATAATTCAAAAACGCACCACTATTATTACTAAAATTCACCAGCAAATCTCACTTCTACATATGAGACATAAGCTATAGATTCTGTTCCTTGTATCACAGTTCCACATCAGTACAATTTTTGACAAATAATACCTCTCAAATACAGCTATAGATACATAAGTAATGAAGCCCCACCAATTTTTCGGTCATGACAAAAATAGGTACATAGTCATATTACAAAGTGAAATATTGAATTTGTTTTCTGACTCCATCCTCAGTCAAATGAATCCCTGACACATCTGTCATTTGCAGCAATGAAAACCAAATTACACCACGGATATAAGCTATCCTAACTGCATATTATAACTGTCCCACCTAAAAGAATTACAAAAACACACAGTAATAAACAATTGAATGAACACTTGAGAAGAATTCATCTCAAATATGACAGATTTGCAGCACTTCATTCTTTTTGTAAATGTCTTCGTTTCATCCTACGTTACTTCCCATTTGAATTTTATCCTTTTCCTTTATTCCACAAGCACCGAAATACGGAAATGTGACCTCCAAAATAATGTTACGAGCATACTTATATAAGAAATCCATCCCCAAAATAAAATTCAGCATTAAACCATGAACAACGAAACAATTAATAGCAAGACAGTTACTGTCAATTATACATTGTAACAGTATTTCTATTATAATTGGCTTCCTTAGCTCAAGTGTTTTTTTTTGTTTTTTATTTTCGCACCAGTCGCTGGTGATTCTTCCAGCAACTCCCTCCTTCTGATTTGTTGCCCGAGAGATTCTGATATAGCTGACAAACTAGAGCCAAAACCTGAAAGGACAATATTTTTCACTTCTCCCTCTATCACTGTGTTAATAGGTTGTGCTTTTAGAATGGGATTTCTCTTCAACTCGATTAAATCGAAGAATCAGCTTAAGTCTCCTCTCTGTCTTCCCTTCCTAAGATGCAGGTATTTTTATAAACAACCCCATGCCATGCGTCTTGCCGTAATTAAATCATTAAATATCCCATCAACATTCTGCTCATCATTTAATTTCTCAATCTTTCTGCTTACTATAAATTTTTGTTTTTCCCACTTCTCAAGAATCAACAACTTATGCACCTCTCAATAAAACAGTCAGCCCATTACATTAAAACCTACTTCCTTTTACTCCATCCAGTCACTACTGACATTCCTGTACAGGACCATACGCTCTTCACCTTCCATGAAATAACGTGCTTTTACTTCTACCTCACGAGAGATTCAGTAAAGACACTATCACTAACATGATCAAATCATATTGCACTTACCAACTCATCATTTAAGCAATTGTTATCACCACTTATACTCGTTGGTGAAGACATATATTTCCCATCACCGTCTTATCTACTGCACCATCACCACTTACGGCAATAATAGTACAAACTCCAACCTGAGCGGGCTTATACACATTGGTATCCAAAGAGGAAATATCACAGATATTACTTTCTTTCTTTACACTCACCTTTGAACCACTGTAAACTGATTCCTCACTAATAGCTTCAGTGCTACCGTCTGCATTGCACCTCAGTTCCACGCCAACATCTTCTTGTACTTTTGGCATCACTGCCTCTATCTTAGATACATGATTGATTGTAACAGTTGCCAAACCCACACTGTTTTCAATACGCTCCTGTTCAACAGCATTATCTCTACTAAATAATTCCATCACGCAATAAGTAAAATACTCATTCCAAGATTTTAAACATGGTGTCTCAACAGTTCATAGGCGAAGTAACATTGTTAAACTGTTCGCTTTTATCCTGTGCCCATTACACATGTTGTACAAATGGAGATGATATTTTAATTACTGACGACGCCTTTTGGCATAATTGTTTCATTATTCTCCAGTGCATGATGTAATTTTAGAAGTTTACTTCTGATGAAGGTATATTTATATGTACCGAATCCTTGGTCAAGAATTTTAATAAAAAAATTCTATCCTGCAACTGTTTTTGGCTGCCATCCTTTATTGTGAAAAATACTCATTACTTTCATTCTTTGGGCCAATCTCAGGAACCATTGTTGAGAGTTTGATACGGTTTGCACTAATATGTAGACTGATTTACGACAAAGTTTTGCGCACGGCGTCCATAAGTATTTCGTGCAAAGTGATTGCATTATCATGAACTTAAGTCCTCAGACTCTGTGAAAACGATGCCATTGCTAACTGATGAGAATGGCAGAAGACACATGTCCTTGATATCCTTATAACTTGCGCACCCAGTCGCTGTTGTGTGGCGGAGGAAACTTTACACCGATATAGCGTATCTGAGTGTTTTCCATACGAATGTTGTGTGGTAGTGTCTGCTTCCCACTGAGAATGTGTGGCAAAGGGAGGTTAATACCGATGTTGTGGGAAGTAAACCGTTAGGTAGAGAGTGCATCATAGTGATGCTAGGAAATGCTGTAAAAGGTCACACAGAATACGTGTCTCTTGCCAGACTGACAGAGCAGCCTGGCAGGCTAGGTGACAGAGCAATTCACAGGTCCTGTCGTAGCCTCGTGGTATCACTCCAAACGCCAGTAACATCCGTGACCCACAAATATTTTCCTGAAATGTGTTGCTTTAATCTAAGGTGTATGAAAATGATCATATTTAGTTACCTAATGTTGTTCCCCGAATTTTAATCGTAACTCTATGCAGGGACCGGTCAACAAAATTACAGCTACACCAGACGCGTTGTCCAGCTCTACGTTATCGTTGCTACCCATGCGAAGCTAGGGCTGCTCACTTTTTTCATTATGTTTATAACCTGGTCCAGTTCTATTTATTTTATAGCTCTTACGCCATCTGTGAACTATAAGTGGGGAAGTAGTTTGTTTTTGACTGTCTACCCAACAAGTATCACGTTTTGGACCCTTTCGTCTCGGTCTTTGCCTGTCATTCTCTCTTCTCCCCTGGAAATTCTCTTCCGTTCCACAACTTGTGTGCTCTACTCGTCGTTTATTTCTCCAGACCCTCTTTTTGTTCATGTCTAACATCTGTTTCTGTTGTCAGAATCAGCATTGCTTTAATAATAATAATAATTATTATTACCATTATTATTTTATTACCTCTGCCTTGAAATTTACTGTTATTCTTCCTAAACCCTGTACCACATAGATTTATCCATGTTTCCAGTAAAATTCAGGAATTCTTCCACGGAATCCGTAGGACTGTTGATCAGTTCTGAATGCAGTGACGCTACATGTCTCCTTTTTAAGGTCGAAATTTCTGTCTGCACACCCTGTGATCACATTTTATCCAAGCTGCATACTCACACCAGCTGCAAAAGTACTTTGCACGCAGCCAAGATATTAACATCATGGTAATTATTTTTATCACTGAAAGATTTAATACGTACCAATTAGACCATGGGATATGCTACTAGCAAACGTGCTTGTCCAGAAGCTATATTACTTACAGGTTCTTTCAGTTACTATTTTGGCCTCTGTTGTCTACCTTCTACCTTTTCATTTCCTATGACATAACCACACACACACACACACACACACACACACACACACACACACACACACACACACACACGCACACGCTTTCATTTCTCACACTAAAGAATCAGATTTCTTATTCACTACAATGTAATATACTCTTACGTGACCGATGTCATGGGATGGCGATGTGCATATTTTCAAATGGCGGTAGTGTCGTGTACATAAGGTATAAATGGACAGTGCATTGGCGAAGTTGTCATTTGTAATCAGATTATTCATTTACAAAGGTTTGCGACGTGATTACGGCCACGTGACGGGAATTAACAGATTTTGAATGCGGAAAGGTAGCTGGAACTAGACGAATGGGACATTCCATTTCGGAAATCCTTAGAGAATTCAATATTCCCAGATCCACATCGTCAAGAGTGTTCGGGGAATACCAGACTGCAGGCATTACCTCTCACCACGAACAGTGCAGTGGCCGACGGCCTTCACTTAATGATCGAGAACAGTGGAGTTTGCGTAGAGTTGTTAGTGATAACAGATAAGAAAGACTGCGCGAAATAACAGCAGACATCAACGAGGGCTGCTCGATGAGCGTATCCGTAATGATAGTTTGCCGAAATTTGGCTTTAATTCTTAATGGAAGCAGAAGATAAAATAAATGTCTTTGCTAACAGAACGAAACTGCCTACAGTGCCTCTCCTGGGCTCGTGACTATATCGCTTGCATATTAGACGAATGGAGAACCATGGACTGGTCAGATGTCTTCATTTCAGTTGGTAAGCGCTGGAGGTAGCGATCGAGGGTCGCACAAACCCCACGAAGCCTTGGGCCCAAGGTATCAACAGGGCATTGCGCAAGCTCCATAATGGTGTGGGCTGTGTTTACGTGGCATGGACTGGGTCCTCTGGTCCAAATGAACCGACCATTGACTGGAAATGAATATGTTCGGCTACTTGGAGACCATTTGCAGTCATTTATGGACTTCACGTTCCCAAACAACGATGTCATGTCAGCAGGTCACAACTGTTTGCGATTAGTTTGAAGAATAGTCTGGACAGTTCGAGCGAATGATTTTGCCGCCCACATCACTCGACATGTAACCCATCAAAAATTTATGTGCCATAATAAAGAGGTCAAATCGTGCACAACACGTTCACAATTAACGATGGTTATAGGAGCAACGTGTATCAATATTTCAGTAGTGGACTTCCAACGACTTGTTGAGTCCATATCACATCCAGTTACTGCAACATAAGGTCCGACGAAGTAGAGAGGATATAAAATGTAGGCTGGCAATGGCAAGGAAAGCGTTTCTGAAGAAGAGAAATTTGTTAACATCCAGTATTGATTTGAGTGTCAGGAAGTCATTTCTGAAAGTATTCGTATGGAGTGTAGCCATGTATGGAAGTGAAACATGGACGATAAATAGTTTGGACAAGAAGAGAATAGAAGCTTTCGAAATGTGGTGCTACAGAAAAATGCTGAAGATTAGATGGGTAGATCACATAACTAATGAGGAAGTATTGAATAGGATTGGGGAGAAGAGAAGTTTGTGGCACAACTTGACCAGAAGAAGGGATCGGTTGGTAGGACATGTTCTGAGGCATCAAGGGATCACCAATTTAGTATTGGAGGGCAGCGTGGAGGGTAAAAATCGTAGAGGGAGACCAAGAGATGAATACACTAAGCAGATTCAGAAGGATGTAGGTTGCAGTAGGTACTGGGAGATGAAAAAGCTTGCACAGGATAGAGTAGCATGGAGAGCTGCATCAAACCAGTCTCAGGACTGAAGACCACAACAACAACAAGGTCCGACGTGATGTTAGGAGGTATTCCACGACTTTTTTTCACCTTAGGGTGTAATTGATGCATTTCCTCTGTTGGCCCAGGTATATTTGTGAATATTGTTCTTTTGAAACAATGTGTTAGTAATTTTGAGGTTGAGTAAGTGCAGAAAACTCTCCTTTCACCCAATGGATTACGAGCTCATTATCACTTTCTTCCGACGTCAGCAGCTATAACTGAAGTGTTGTTGTTGGCATTGATTTAGAGACAATTGTGATGAGATCAATCCTGTCACTGAACTGTTCATGCCGGCCGCGGTGGCCGTGCGGTTCTAGGCGCTTCAGTCCGGAACCGCGGGACTGCTACGGTAGGAGGTTCGAATCCTGCCTCGGACATGGATGTGAGTGATGTCCTTAGGTTAGTTAGGTTTAAGTAGCTCTAAGTTCTAGGGGACTGATGACCTAAGATGTTAAGTCCCATAGTGCTCAGAGCCATTTGAACCATTTGATCTGTACATAGTCACACACTTCCTCACCTATCTTTTCATTCATGCCAAACCTTACTCCTACTATACCATTTTCTGCTGCTGTTGATATTACCATACATTCATCTGATCAGAAATCCTAACCTTCTTTCCATCTCACTTAACTGTACACACTATCTACAACGAGTGTTTGTATTTCCCTATCAATATTTTCAAGATTTCCTATCACTATCAGACATTCTATGTTCCGACTCATCGAATGGTTCGTTGGTTATTCCATTTTCCTCTCACGGCAGTCGTCTCCCTGATAACCGAAGGAACCGTGTCTTGCCAATATACATTCTGTATGTATTGTTCCGCTATTTGTGGGCCGTTTTCCAAACCAAGGGCTGTAAGGTGGCAACGGCCTTGCACCTTATATGAGTCCATTTAACGTGACACTTTAGGTTTTGTTGGAGTAATACTCTAAATTACGGTGTAGGAAATCTATGTGGAAACGCATCGGCACTCGAGAATTCCGCGATTTTGTAATTATAAGACTTTGCGGAAAGAAAGTACGCGAGACAGAACTCGGCTACGTCCCCGCCTAGCCGCCGAAGGCCACAGCCTGACGGTATGAACGGTGAACTGGGGAATTTCTGTAATTCGCTTAGAGAGGCCACAGCGGCTGCCAACCTCTGAGGGATGCACAGCTGCAGGGGTTCAAGTGTTTACCAAAACTGAGCAGTGGATAGCTGGACGGGCTTTCCGGTGTGTGCTCTCGCCTATATCCCACTAATTTTACGCATTCGAGTAACTGAAGTGGAGCAGGCCAGGAGTTCAGAATAACTAACTTCCAATTCATGAATCTGTGTTCACTACGACAGGGAATCTTCCCGGGAAAATCTCGAGTGGTCTCTTGGGAGAAAACTTCCAGTAAACATGTTATTGCACACAGCTGTGATTCTTCCCAACTAGCGTGGGCGGAGTTTACTTGTAAAATTTTGTAGAAATAAAAGAATTGTGGAAAAGAGTTCTATTCCCAGGCCGTACATTGATTGGCACTGAAAAACTGGGTATTTTGAGAGCTTCTAGCGATGTGATTCGTTCAGTAAAAGTTGAGGTGAGTAAACAAAGGTGAAGAGCGATCTTGCTGGACACTTGGTAGAGGTCTTCTGTGCTGGGCTCTCGAACTGAGAGGAGGTTAGCCAAGTCGTCTCCCCTCTTAGTCTTTCGTTCTGAGAGGACGTTAGCCGCACCAGCTCACTGCTGATGGAAACATTGTCACAGAAGTTTACAGACAGTAGTCTGGTGTTCGACTACTGTAGGATTGTACTTTCTGAGACGCCACTCGCCGACCGCACGGCCAAGCTGTAGCCGTCGGAGACCGCCGCTACAACAGGAATATTACGGTGAGATCGCTCGCGATTCGGCCTGTGTTAGGAGTAACGTTAAGTAGTTAGATCAACTGCAATTGCTGTTTCCACAGAGGTTTCACGGTACCTTGGAGTGTAGTGGTTCTTCATATATATGTTATAGGAGATCGCGTTTTGAACTGATTTTAAGACAGTTACTGCCAATGCCAGTTAGGAGAATGATATGTAAATTCTTCATTGTTTTTTATTCAGCATTGATCTGAAGGTTATAATAAAATTATTGTTATTCAGTAGAGCCTTTACTTTCAGTAGTTGATCCTAAATTCACCCTTTCGCTTTATTTTCTTTTTGTGTTTGTGTTTGATGTCATTGAACATCCTAAGTGTTCGTGATCGTTCATGTTTGGAAGAAAAAGTAGGTGTGATTTATCGTCAACACTAGCGCCGCAGTTTAATTGGGGGTGAAAGGGCCACATTTAAATCTAGTGTGATACATTTTTGTCTACAGTTCCACTCCCAATTTCTCTGTAAGTTGTTTGTTAGAGGCGAACACACGCAAAAATTGGACAAGAAACAGGTGTGGTGTTACGTATGGCGACCCTGCCACGATTAGTAATTTTTGGATCTGCCTAAGATGCAGTTAGGAGAAACCTCAGTTTTGTTTTTCATTGTGATCCAACTTGTCTGATCACTTTGATAGTAGAAGCACTGTTAAAAATAAGTAGCATAAGTTGTGTGGTTTTTGTTGTTGTGTTTTTTGCTTCAATGGTGCAAGCTCGTTGTACTTCTGTTGTTTTGTTGGATGTGCTAATGTTACTTGTACTCAGGAAATACTGAACACTAAGTGCACAACCGTTTGTGTGTGAGTCCTACTAGCAAGTATAAGTTTTTCTGTCCACTCTGCACACCCAGTTTAGCATTTTGTTTTGTGATTGGTATTTCGTTCCTTTTTATTGTCAATACTAAAATATATGTTGTTGTTGGGTGTACGATTCACATTAAATTACACATGTAAACGAGAGCGAAAGCAGGGCCACAGCAGAGCAGAATCTCGTCTGTAAAAGTGATAAAATTGGTGACAGCCGCAAGGGTACTGCAAGCGAAAATGACGAGTGTGAAATGCATATGCCGGAAGGTGATGATAAGAATAGGTTCAGCCCAGTGGGTAGTAGAATCTATGAGTCCGACAGTGACGCTGAGCAACCGCAGCACGTGGAGGCTGATGTCGTAAGCCACAATTATAGAGGATATAGCCCACGGAGCCATAGTGTCACTGAAACGAATTATTTCTAACCCCAGTCGAGTGGTTCAATCCAGAGCGAGCAGAATGGTGCCCGGAAACATTACGTTTCTAGACACAGAACGGTTAACAGGAACACGGGAAACGGGGCTCACTGTAAGACACAGGCGACAGAAATTCAAAATGGGCCAGGTCTAGAGAACATTATAGAAATTTTGAAAGGAATGCAGGCGGAAATAAGAAAAGACTACACCGCGCTTCTCGCTAATCTCAGTATAAAAATATCCAACGTCGAAAAATATAACTCCGAAATTAACTAAAAAATTATCGAACACCGGGAATGCGCTAAAATGATGGGTGAAATGAAAGGGGAGGTAAAGAACTTAGGTGTGTAATTAGAAAAGGAGGTAGCTATAATTAAAAGAACACCCAATGAAGCGAAATTGATAGCAAATGGGGCAAAGAAAATTGCCAAGGAGACTCACGACTCGACACAGAGTACCGTTAAAGTAGGGAAGAGTGTCTTGTCCAAATTGCAGAGTCACATTAAGCGAATTGAGGATAAGCAACAGCAACAACCGGACGTGGCGCCTAGGGACGCACTAAGAGATGAAGTCTCCAAATTAAAACGAAATCTAGAGAATGAAGTTATACGGCTTATCGGGAAAACCACAATACCGACTCAAGGTGAAGTAGCTGGCAATGATAGCAACAGGGAGGTAGCTAGTGCTGAACACATAGTTCTATCAGCGCGTAAACCGACTTCTCTGTCCGGTAATTTGGACGGCTCGAATAACACGGCGGAAGCCGGTAGCAGCGGAGCATACCGTAACGCCGCGCCGAAGCCTGTAGAAAACTCGGTGGGCTCCCATACGTCGACGGGGTACAATTGCTTTCGCCTAGTATGTAGTACACAACATTTATCGAGTACCCGCATTGACAGAGAGGAAGACAGAGTTTCTGAAAAAGGAAGTTAGCACCCGGAGATACCGATTCAACAGAATTTAGGAAAAAATCAAAACTATCATGGCGAAGATAGATTTGATTTTAAACACGTCATCTGGGTGAGGAAGTTTCAACATTACAGAGATGAAGGCAATAGTCTTCATCCCAAAACATTCATAGGCCAATTTGACCTGTCTCTGCCTCCACACTGGCCACTCATGTATAAGCTCGATTTCGTTTGCTCACATATGGAGGGAGCCACAGTGGAATATATGAGGAACTTCGCCAGGACGTGCAACTCGTATGATGCGTTCCGGAATGCCTTCTTGGGCAAATTCTGGTCAAAAGAATTGTATTAAGCAAGAATTAATAATGTCTACAGATATTGAAGGCGCAGGTTACCGAAGTCCTGTAAAGTTCTTCTAGAAAATGACAAAGAGGAGCCAGTATCTCGGCAGTCCTTATAGCGCAGCTGAAATTATACGCCTGTGTTATATGAAGATACCGATTGCCTACCAGCAAACACTTGCCGGAAGGTGTGGAAGCGACACAGAAGTATTCAAAGGAATATTGAGGGAATTCGAGTTCGCATTTAACGAGGCTGGTGACATACCACCAAACTTTCGGAATCACATCACCCTCACAATTTCGAATATAGCAACAGGTGACGTGTGCGAAGATAATCGCACAATCAGCTTAACCCATGCATCTAAGTTGCTGACGAAAATAATACACAGAAGAATGGAGAAGAAAATGTAAGATGTGTTAGATGGCGATCATTTTGGCCTTAGGAACGTTAAAGGCACCAGAGAGGCAGTTCTAACGTTGCGGCTGATAATGAAAGCAAGAATGAAGAATAATGAATCATGTCAATCGGATTTTTAGAAATGAAAGAATGTTATGATAATGCAAAATGGTGCCATGTCTTAGAGATTCCGAGGAAATTGTGTTAAGCTCTAAGAAAAGGCGAGTAACGTGTACGAGAACCAAGAGGAAACAATAAGATTGGAAGACTAAGAACAAAGCACTCGCACTGAAAAGTGTGTCAGACAGGGGTGCAGATTTTCGCCCTTACTGTTCAAGCTATACATCGGAGAAGCAATGAGGTAGAAAAAAGATAGGCTCATAAGTGGGATTATAGTTCAGGATTAAAGGATACCAATGATAAAATTCGGTGATTACATTGCTACTTTCACAGAAAGTGAAGAAGAATTACAGGATGTAATGAATGGAATAAACAGTCTAATGACTACAGGTTATGGACTGAAATAAATTGAAGAGAGACGTAAGTAATGTAAACTATGAGAAATAAAAAAAGCGAGAAACTTAACATTAGAATCGGGGGTCACGAAAGAGACGAAGTCAAGGAATTATGCTACGTCGGCAGTAAAATTATCCATGACGCACACAGCACAGAGGATATACTAGCCCTGGCGATAAGTGTCTTTCTGTCCAAGATACGTCTCCTAGTATCAAACGTAAGTCTTAATTTGGGGAAGAAATTTCTGAGAATACACGTTTGGAGCACAGCATTATATAGTAGTGAGACATGTACTGTTAGAAAACCGGAATAGAAGGAAATCGAGGGATCTGAGATGTGGTGCTACATAAAAATGTTGAAAATTATATCGTCTGATAATGCAACGAATTAGTTTCTTCACGGAATCGACGAGGAAAGGAACATGTGGAAAACACTGATAAGAAGAAGAGATAGAGGATAATAGGACACCTCTAAAGACATTAGGGAATCACTTCTATGGTACTAGAGGGAGCTGTACAGGGCGAAAACTGTAGAGGAAGACAGAAACTGGAATACACTCAGGATCCATACACAGAGGCTTCTTGTTGGTAAACAACTTCACGGTTACCCAATTAATAAAGGGATTCTTTGCTATCTCACCCATTATTAAGCAAAAACTATAAATTTGTCCCCTTAAAGAACTTATCCCTGATATTTTCGGTATTTTCATTAATTGATGACATTTGGTGGTGTATAAAACTATAATGAATGAGTATGAGGATTGTGATTTCGCGTGAATCAAAGCGGGAAAATATGTAATTAGACGATGATATCAGAATGTATTGCATAGGTAATATCTTTATTCACAGACATAGAAACACAGTGACTGTATATAACCTCATTTCCTTTCTCACATAATGTGGAGCAGGCTCATCTCTTTATGAATGACTTTTGTTTGTGTGAAAAAGCACAGCATATTGAATGTGAGATGGAGCGGACATGGAATTCGGTGAAAAAACGGGTTTTAGATGACGGGCGGAATGGGTGGTTGACTTTACAAAAGCAGAGATGTCTAAGCACAATTTGGGGTAGCGGCTGTTGTGTATCTCGTGCCTCGTCTTGCCCAGCAGCGATAATGGGGCCAGGTGACATCAGGAAAGGACAGGTTTTTCTTTGTTTTTCAGAGGGCTTTTATACACAGCCATTTATTCGGAAGAAAATATGGTCAGCAGAAATAATGGCCTAACGTCGTCGATGCTCTCAGAATTTCAGAGGGGCTCTGATGCAAGTGTAGTTGGCAGTCATGAAAATGCGCCATTGGCATTTTAGTCACTGATATCAAGGAGACGTGGCTGAAACAGCTGTTTTGTAATGATAGGCGGGAGCTATGCGGTGTGATTGGCATTAGATCACGACTCATTATTTTCGGCAAAGTTCAGTAAGTTAGAGAAGCATCGCTATTGGAGTGCTGGTTTCAACATTTTTCGCAATTGTCGAGAAAGCACAGTTCGCCGGGAGAAAAATCTTATGCAACTGGCACGAAATTGGAGTAGATATCTCAGATGCAAAAACACACCTATCACCTATCGTTTATGTCGCGCAACTCATTCGTGTTAAGATTTTTTTTTTCGACAGTGTATGTCATGAACACAACCACGAAGATCCAAGGACAGAAAAATGAGAGAACTACCGTGCAATCAGTTTAATAGGTCATGCATCGAGGTGCTGACGAGAACAATTTATAGCGAAGAATGGAACAGAATTTGAGTATCATCTAAGTGAGATTTGTTGGGTTTTAAAAAAGATAAATACAGAACAGAGACATTTGCCGTCGATAATGGACGTAAGGTTTAAGAGAATGGAAGACATATTCATATGATTTGGTGACGCAAGGAAATCATTCGGCAGCAAGCGTTCAAATTCCCGGGAAAATACAGGTCAACTGTTATGAAATACGGATGATATGTAACAGAAGCACGAGAGAAAAGAGCGTGAGAGCAAGAACGAATTGCTCTGCTTATAATGGGCCGTGTTTCACCCATACTATGCAATCTATACAACGAAGAAGCAATAATGGAAATACGAGAACAGAATTGGTATTTCCACTACAGCCAACATTTTCGTTACAAGGGTCTTAGCTGCTGTGTCGACATTTCAAATATGTAGTTTATTTCGCAGTCTCATTTGTAACTTTTTTAAATTTATCTTTTTGGTTATGGCCTGACAAGTTTCAATCAAAGATGATCGTTCTGATGTGATAACTTCGGACTCGTTGCACAACTAAATTAACCTGAAAATTGGATAAAAGCTTGTGATATTTTGAAAATTATTTTGCAATTGAGACGTCGAAGCAAACGAAGAAATTTGAAAGGAAATCAATGATATCATTGACGACTCAGCTTTCCGCAATGAAAGTGTCGTACTTTTGCGGGAATAGTCAAATGTAATGAACAGTATAATAAGCGTACACTATGGACTGAGAGCAAACCGAAGAAATACTAAAATAATAATAGCGGCATATTTAACATACAAGCTGGGGACGACGAAGAAAACGAAGCCAAGGAATTATGCGAGATTCAGAGCACAATAATAGGTGACGGACGAAGCAAGCAGACTAGCACACGGGAAAGGGCATTCTTGGTCAAAGGAAGTCTAGTGGTATAAAACATAGGTCTAAAATAGCAAAAAGCTTCTGTGAATGTACGCTCTGCGCACAATGTTTCATGGAAGTGATTCACTGACTGTGGGGAAACCAGAAGAGAATCTCCGCAGAAACAATAAGGAGAAGAACGTGTGGAAAACACTGACAAAAAGATGGGACAACAGGAAACGTCTTAAGACACCAAGGAATAACTACCATGGTACTCGAGGGAGCTTTATAGGCTTTAGGGGAGAAACTGGGTGGAACATATCAAAGATACAATTGACGAAAGTGGCTGCAAATGCTGCTCTGAGATGAAGAGCTTGGCATATGAGAAGTAATCGTGGTTGGCTGTATGAAAACAGCCAGAAATGTGATGACCCAAAAAATGTAAGATAAATTGATAAAAATAATAATACGGTATAAAAGCAGCAAGTCTCTGATATGATACAAGGGATACTTATTCCTTAAATTTAATATGTACTGCAAATGTTAACAACAGGAAGAATAACTCGGGCCGAAGAATGGTCTATTTAGGATAAACAACAGGAAATATTGCCATAAAGATGGAACAACGTATCGCTAACTCTTTAATGAATTGTACCCTAGTAGATAGTCGGAACTTCTGGCTATTCAGTTAACTTTAGGGTCGACCAATCTATGTGTATTTGCACAAAGCGTGTGTGAACACGGCTGTGGATGGCAGCTGACGGCAGTCGGCGATAAACTGATGTTCCTGCGAGAGTGTTAGCCACGCAGGACTTTACGGGACGACAGTGACGCAGCCGTTAATACGTCCAGACGATATCTGATCTTGTTGCCGCAGAGCACCGTTCGGTACCCACTGGGGCTACGGCAATGCCATTACCGTGACGCACAGTCAGTCGAAGTGATAATGGCTCATTTGTGGGCAGTTCAGCTTGCGGGCGCTGCCATAAAATTTAACTGAACGCTGATTTCGATCAGATTTCTCTCACTGTGGCGGTCGCGCCAACCGAATGAGCGTTCTATTGACCGGAAGTGCTACAGGCCCCTACATCCTCTTCGCAGCAGTCGCCACACAATCACTGTTGAGCCGTACCGAGTACACTACTAAACCTCACTTCAATAACATTTATCAATATGTTAGCGACCCTTAAATAGGTAGTCTACTGGTTCATAAGTACTAAATTATAAACTTCATCTGGCAACAGGTGTAGCGTCATTTCTCTCCTTAATCGTACCTACATTTTGCTTTCTTATCGATCAGTTCCTGTTCTCATATCAAGCAGAAATCGAGTTGTCAACCCTAATTTAAGGTTCTGTGGGTTTCTCTGAATGAATAAGCTAAGCATAAATACATTCCTTAGGAATATATGACTTCGACACTCCAGGCACATCATTCTCTGCTCACGTTTGAAATAGAACACTGTTGCCAACCACACTTATTTAAGAGCACTCTGGTTGTGTCGAAAAAGTAATTCATAGCTCCGACATACTGATGAAAATAAACGAAAATTAATCATGTATATGTATCTAAAATTAAAGAAATGGATATCCAAGGACACTGGTCAGTTAATAATAACTCCTGTAATGACTGTATACGAGATTCGGTTTTTCCCTGTTGACATTGGTAAAGTGACTTGACAATGATGTAATCGAACACAGAAATTGGCTGCGTAAATAGACTAAATGAAAAAGAGTCGAATGGAACCGTTTTAATTTTCATTTAATACTGAGCTACCGAATTCCTCATAACCATCTACTACAAGGATGGACATAGATACTCCTGGGAGGGAGCTGCATCTGTCATTGCAGGTACATGTTGTATATAAGCTGCACCTAAAAACATCGTTGTGCGAAATTTAGGGACAAAATTAACTTTCACGTGATGTGTTACCGTCAAGTAATATGGATTGATGAAACTTGAACCACACCTAGATAGATGTGCTGCAGTATTGCACTCAAGGTGAGAGATAGAGATACCCAATGACTCGAAGAGAAGTGACATATTTATCGAAGGACAATAAGTATTCTGAAGTCATTTCGATTTACGTTGGTCAAGTAGACTCTAAAGAAGAGGGGGGGAGGGGGGTTTGTTAAGAGGGAATGTGATCACCACGGGCATTAATGCATGTTCTGCAACGTGCATCGATTCCTGTGGTAGGAGATTTACAAAGACTGGATGGTCGTTAGTGTATGGGGACGTGATGCTATACTTCTTTCTAATGGACATGCTCGACGGGATTTGAGTCGAGAGAACGGGCTGGCCTGTCCATTCGCCGAATAATCCTCTCATTGCAAGAACTTCTCCTTCTGAGCCTTCGAAGCTGTCGCGCATTATCATCCAAAAGAATGAAGTTGGAGCCTATTGGCCGCCCGCGGTGGCCGTGCGGTTCTAGGCGCTTCAGTCCGGGAGCCCGCGACTGCTACGGTCGCAGGTTCGAATCCTGTCTCGGGCATGGATGTGTGTGATGTCCTTAGGTTAGTTGGGATTAAGTAGTTCTAAGTTCTAGGGGACTCATTACCTCAGATGTTAAATCCTATAGCGCTCAGAGCCACGTGAACGATTTTTTTTGTGCCTATTATATCTCTGAAAAGAAGCACATTCGAAAGGGGAAGGAGTAGCTTGTCACAATAACATTTGTCGCTGAGTGTACCATAGGCTCGAGTGGAGACATGTCTGCTTGAAGTCTGAATAGCTACTGGGAATGTGCGAAGCATTAACGACGTTGGTGAAACATTAGAGTTCAGTAACTTGTACTCAATGTTTACCAGCCTCGGCTGTTGCTCATTCAGCTCCATGCTGAATTCTAGGTGAGCTCCTTTGAGTGAGTTCAGCGGTTGCAGCTCCAGGAAAAGATGTGAACGACCCTGGCGCCGCGGCGGTCTAACGGCGAACAGCCGTGGGCGTTGCGGGCTGGCTGCTAGAGTGCGCTCGGTCCCACTCCGAATTCTACGATGACGACACCTCCTCAATGTACCTGGCGTCAGAACTCATGTGATCTGTTGATCCCCTGCCTACCCTCGGTAGATGTCAGCGCCCGAAGGCGCCTGAATGTTGAGCGGGACTCCAAGAGGCCCTTTTGCTGGCTTCCACGTCGAAGTCCAGCACTGGAAGTAGTCTGAGATGTGGTATTGTCTGAAGACAGTCAGTTTCTTCTTCAGTAAATGGTGGGCGGCGAGCAGCATTTAGTTCCTCAGGTGAAGGCTATCATCTTCGTCTAGTTCATGGACTGTGCTGGTGTGTTTAGATTCACTACAGTTTCGTAATCATGGAATCGAGTGCCATTATTGTGAATGGTCAATCCTAACGGTCAACTCATGAGGAGATCTGGAGGGCTGGAGTATATAAAGGGAGTTAGCATCAGGTTTTGACTCAAGGTTCGGTTCGTAGTGACCTTACGTGTCCTCCTTATTGTGCTATATTCTCTTCACTGGTTATTAACTATTGCATCAGTTCCTCGCTATATACTCTTGTGACAGAGTAGAGTTCCTTGCAACACGTCTTACAAGCTCATCAATATGCCTGTATCGCTACTTTCGGTTCCCTGCTACAATCAGTTTTGGGGATTACATACCCTCACTCTAAGACGGTGTCTTAAAAGTCATCGGCGTGACCCGCTTGCGACCTACTGAATCGCTTCTCACTTACTATTCTGTCTCTCTCATAACTTCAGTTTGCCTATGGCAATGTGAGTGAGCTTTAATTAAACTTTCTGGTTTCAACCCCTTTACTATTCTGTGCTGTAACACTGTATTCAGAGTCAACTGGTTAAAATTTACTAGTGAATTTTGTGTAATTGTAACTGCCTATTCAGCAACTGTTAGTATTTTTTTCTTTGCAATTCTGTATTTTGCTTTCTACTGAACGCCAATGGGTCATAAGTAATAGTAGCTGGTTGATAACGATTTTCTTAAAATCTGATCAGAGAATTTTGGCTAAATGTAGCTGCTTATTCAGTGACTGTTCATTGTTTCTAAATTCATTATTTTGATGTCTACTGAGTAACAGTGAGTTCATAATTAATAGTAGCTGTTTAAATGATATATGCTCAAAACCTGATCAGTGAATTTTGGTTAATTGTAGGTGCTTATTCAGTGACTGTTAATTTTTTAAAATTCTGTCTTTTGTCGTCTACTGAATGACTGTGAGTTCGTAATTAATAACAGCTGTTGAAAGGACATTGCATATAATATGATTAGTGGAAATTGGCTAACTGTAGGTGGTTATGCAGTGACCCTTAACACGTTTCTATTTGTTTTCTATTTTTGTGTCTACTGAATGATAATGGGTTCATAATTAACAACAGCCATTAAAAAATCATTTGCTTAAAACCTGATCATAGAATTTTGGTTAACTACAGATAATATTTAGTGACTGTTAATTGCTCTTAATATTCTGTACTCTTACTATCTACTGAGTGACATTGGGTTCATAATTACTGACTGCTGTTTAAAGATCATTTAGTTAAAAAGCTGCTCAACTGATTTTGCTAAGTGTAGTTAATTATTTTTAAAATTTTGTACTTCTTGTGTATACTTATTGGTAGGTGTCTCATAGTTATTGGTAGTTGTTTAAAAGTCGTTTTTCTAAACTCTACTGAGTCAATTTTGCTAGTGTTTGTTTTTAAAACTCGTTCAGCTTTAATAAATACAAGTTATTTGTTAAAGCAGTTATGTGGGGACCTCAGCACTTCCATTAGGGTTACCAGATCCCAAATCTTCCCACCTGAATTCCCAGTTATCGGACGTTTCTTTCCGAATAGTGCTCGTAGCAAACGTTATCGTAGCTCCACTTGCGGGAGCTGACAAAGATGGAAAACCACCAAATAGCTTCGCGTCCAAACTGTGACTCAACACCAGTATACGTAGAAGGTGCCAGATCTCGAAGTTTCATCAGCAAAAGAAATCCTTCTTCATAGATATTGATATCGATCAGCATTCTAGCGATTTTCCTAGGGTCTTAATGTTCATCCGCTGACAGAGTAATTGTAACGCAACTATTACAGAAAGGCGGAATCGGAGATACCAAACGCGTCAATGCAAAAAGATGAGGCTGAATACCCATGTGTACAGGAGCTACATTTACTGACTACAGACAATAAGAAATTTAGCCTTCAGTTGCAAGGTAAAATTTTTTAAGTTTGCCTAGGTTTCGATGCCAATAATGGTATCTTGTTTTGAACCTATCAATTAACCCATAGAGACATATATTAAACATTAAAATACATCGTCAATCTAATAATTTCATAATAAGGAAAATCATGATACTTACAAAAATAAATTATTTTGAAGGCCAAGCTTTGGCCATGTCACAGAATAAAACTAATACATTTACTGACTACAGACAATAAGAAATTTAGCCTTCAGTTGCAAGGTAAAATTTTTTAAGTTTGCCTAGATTTCGATGCCAATAATGGTATCTTGTTTTGAACCTATCAATTAACCCATAGAGATATATATTAAACATTAAAATACATCGTCAATCTAATAATTTCATAATAAGGAAAATCATGATACTTACAAAAATAAATTATTTTGAAGGCCAAGCTTTGGCCATGTCACAGAATAAAACTAATACAGAATAAAGACACATAATCATAAGATTATGTCTGTCAATACTAATATCAATTGACAGACATAGTATTATGATTATGTGTAAGTACCTTTCTATCTAACGACGGTGGGCCACCAATAGTATCCACAGGAGTTTATCCAATAGCGCCCGTTCCTCTATATCAGCGTGGAAATATTAGGCTATGACGATGGTCCACCAATGACAGCCACAAGAATTTTCCCCACTGCTACCAGTAGTGGACACCGGAAGATCCTGAAGAAGATCCCAGCAGAGGGGTCGAAATGTCGTTTATTTCAGAGGAAATACCACGCGGCCTAACACCCAAGAAGGTTTTAACTTTGGTAACAACGTCCACTAACGCCTACAGACTTACATAAACAATTTATTTACAACTAATATAAATATCATATGTGTATCATAGGTGTATGTATGTGTGAGTGACTCAGCACGTATCGCAGACTGGCTGAGGTGAGACAAGAGAATGACAAAATAACAAAAAACACCCATGACGTGAATGTTTGTCTTGTGCTACAGCAAGTATATTTAGAAGCTTAGTACGCACTGAGATGCATTGTTGGGACTCGTTGGCGCAATTACTTGTCATGGTATATGGCACATTTCGCTGTGTCATGCAAACAATCCTGTCTATCTCAAGGTTTGATTCAAGGAAGGTACACAGCTGAAAGCTGAGCCATCTGCTGCGCTGTTGAAAGAATGTAAACGACGCAGAGTTGCTGGAGTTGCTGAAGTAGTTTTCTGTGGAAAACATGTAACTTGTAGCATAAAAGATGAAACACCACTAAGCCGGGACGGCTCTAATCGACTTCTCTTTCCGGCGACTTCCTCAGCTTGGTTTCTCCTCTGGTCGTCCGGTGGCGCTGCCGCCGCTCCCCTACTGTTGGGCCGAATTTTCGCGTTTTCCGTTTAGACGGTGCTGGGAGGAATTTGGGGGTCCGAGCTGAAGCGATCGTTACGACGACTGCCCGATTTTGTCGAAAGTGACTGTAGACTACTGTTGGCCGCCGCCGCCCATTGTCTTGCCGTTCGTTGAAATGACGTCATGGTAGCTTGGTAGCTGTCAGTTGGCGATTCACTTGCTATCCTTTGCCTTGCCCGTGATTTCATCGGGAACGACCGTTGGTTGGTTGATTTGTCGGTCGTCTCATCGGACGACGAGTAATGGGTCTTCCCGCCGCTTCTGGATTCTGTGTGCCCCAGTTTACTTGCAATTGGTCCACGTTGGTGCACAGTTACTAGTTTTAGTATTGTTTGAGTTGTTTGTGGAATTGTTTATTTTTTATATTTTATTTTATTTATTTATTTTTTGGATACGTGAAGTGTCCCAACAAATAGTAATAGGTGTCCTGCTGGGATAGACAGGGTAATTATTGCGCTGAGTTGTTAAATGCTTTTTTTAATTGTGCTTTAGAATTACATTGGCCATCCAATGGTGTGACCGCTAGCCTCAACCGCACAGCGAGAAGGCTGTCATGTAGCGGACACTGTGGGCTGTTGATAAGAGGTCTCTGTTGGTAAACGACAGTACTTGTATTTAGTGAAGTTTTTGGGTGAGCAGTCAATCTTAACGCCTGCTGAGTACTGGTTTTGTGGAAGTAGCTTGTTGTAATTACCTTGGATTACTCTTGTGTTTAAATATACCCTATCGTTTAAATGTTTGTCAGTACACATAAATTAAGAGTTCTTTGGACAATGAACAGTTCTACTGCAGTTAACTTTGATTATTTCAATCAATTCAATTTGTGGTAAGGACTATGGGACCAAACTGCTGAGGTCATCGTTCCCTAGGTTTACATACTAATTAAACTAACTTAAACTAACTTACGCTAAGGACAACACACACACACCCATGCCGGAGGGAGGACTGGAACCTCCGACGGGGGGAGCCGCGCGAACCAAACCGGAACAAGACGCCTCAGATCGCACGGCTACCCCGCGCAGCTTTGATTACTTCTTGGACTTAAGTGTTTGTAATTTTCTTAAAACAGACCGGAACAGATTTGCAGAAGATTCAACTGGCGAACTATTCTCGTGTTTTACGTACTTACGAAGTTGATTTAATACTAATATGACGTTGTCACCTTTGCAGGCTTGGCTATTTAGCCACATTGCATGCTAACCAATCTCCCGGTGGTCCGACCGGCCAACAAACTGTTCCGGTGTGCCTCATCAGCCGACTGATTTGGAAGGGAGAGGAAGCAGGCGTGGTTCTGGGTGGTGGCCGGTACTAGTGTATCATTGGGACCTTTATTCTGTGCCGAGTTACGGTTGCGGGTCGTCGGTTACTTAAGTTTTTATGCTTACTGTGATGTTCTGTCCAGGGGAGCTTCGTAATTCTCCGTCCCTCGTTAAATTTGC
The DNA here is from genome assembly GCF_023864345.2 of Schistocerca serialis cubense. Taxonomy (NCBI): domain Eukaryota; kingdom Metazoa; phylum Arthropoda; class Insecta; order Orthoptera; family Acrididae; genus Schistocerca; species Schistocerca serialis. Next base: position 965,670,435 of record NC_064638.1, read on the forward strand.
ACGTGTCCGCCTTCACCTCCCGGAATCAAGACTCAAAATTGTCCAAATAAAATGGTTTCAAGCCATCAGACCGTAATTAAATTTCACCAAGTTGAATCTTATTGTAAGTGTAGTTAGAACTGCTTTTTAATTAATTTTAATTACTTTAAAAGGGAATATTTCTGCATCGATCTTGAACTTGCTGTATTACTTAAAAATTTCAATGCAGTTTCTTAGCTTTCTGGCGGTGGGTGATTATTGATTTTGATCTTGCCATAAATTTTCCTTTGAAGTGAGATTTTGAAAATACATTCTAATCCTTATCGCGCTCTGTGATTATCGTTGTTGATATTGTTGTAATCCTTTTTAAAGAAAGATAAATTTCGAGGCGAATTTTTAAGCCGTTCTGACGCTCTGTCGTTAATACTTGTTCATATCTGGCTTCTCGTTTCATTCCATTGTAAAAGAAAATTTTATATGTTTTCACGAAATAAATCTTGACGTTGCCAACCATAAGTGATGTTGGCCCCTCCATGAATTCCTGCCGCAACCAATGAAAGTCCATTTCAGTCGTACCAGCAGCATGGGGCTAGTGGTTGTTCCATTGGGTGAGCTGAGGGTGGAAGGGGGAGGGGGGGAAGGGATGTTTGTCTTCCCCTTGTTGACATCACTTGTGGCTTTATTATTGAATTGTATTACTAGTTAACATTCTTGTCTAATATATGTTGTGGTTATGTAGGGTTGTATTAAAGGAGATGGATTCTACACTCACGCTCATAAATTAAGAATAATTGTAGCATGTGGTGCCACAAAACGTGGCACTACACAAAACTGGCGCTAATAGCATATGCGCTAATAGCGCAGGGAACACACACGACGCAGATCTGTAAGTCCACGGTATTGGTGATAAGTTGAGAAAATCGTCCCGGAACACATGTGCTGCAAAACGCCACTGTTTCCTGCACATGTACCCCGACATCAATATGGGATATTATCATCATGCACACGTACACAGGCCGCACAACGATTTGGCATACTCTGGATCAGGTGGTCGAGCAGCTGCTGGGGTATAGCCTCCCATTCTTGCACACGTGCCTGTTGGAGCTCCTGAAGTGTCCTAGAGGTTTGAAGACGTGCAACGATACGTCGACCGAGAGCATCTCAGACGCGCTCGATGGGGTTTAGGTTTGTAGAACAGGCAGGCCACTCCATTCACCTGCTATCTTCTGTTTCAAGGTACTTCTCCACGATGGCAGCTCGGTGGGGCCGTGCGTTATCGTCCATCAGGAGGAAGGTGGGACCCACTGCACCACTGAAAAGGCGGAAATACTGGTGCAAAATGACGTCCTGATACACCTGACCTGCTACAGTTACTCTGGCAAAGACATGGAGGGGTGTAAGTGCACCAATCATAATCCCGCCCCACACCATCAAACAACGACATCCATACAGGTCCCTTTCTAGAACATTAAGGGGTTGGTATCTGGTGCCTGGTTCACGCCAGATGAAAAACCGGCGTGAATCACTGTTCAGACTATACCTGGACTCGTCGGTGAACATAACCTGGAACCACTGTTCCAATGACCATGTACTGTGTTCTTGACACCAGGCTTTATGGGTTCTCCTGTGACCAGGGGTCAGTGTCTGGGCGAATAAACAATGTCTGCTCTGTCGTCTGTAGAATGTGTGTCTAAAGAGAACTCTTCCAGTGGCTGCAGTAAGGCTACCTGAGTACTCCGTGGCCTTCTGCGGGCACTGATGGTAAGAAATCGGTCTTCTTGTGGTGTTGTACACTGTGAACGTCCCGTACTGTAGCGCTTGGATACGTTTCCTGCCTGCTGGAATCGTTACCATAATCTTGAGATCACACTTTGTGGCACACGGGGGGCCCGTGCTACGATCTGCTGTGTTTGACCAGCCTCCAGTCGCCCTAGTATTCTACCCCTCATAACGTCATCACTATGTGTTCTTTGAGCGACTGTCAGCACACAGTCACCATTAGCACGTCTGAAAACGTCTGCACACTTACTCGCTGTACCGTAATCTAACATGCACCAACACACCTCTGCATATGTGAACTGCTGCCAGCGCCATCGTGCGACGACCGCAGGTCAAATGCACCGCATGGTCATACCTCGAGGTGATTTAAACTCGCAGACTTCCCACCAAAGCGTTGTTTCACCATGCATCAGCATTATCCTTAATTTATGAACATGAGTGTAGAATCTTCCTTGGTCTGGCCTATTTAAAAGGTGACCAGCTTTAATATGAGTTTAAGTTACGGCGGGAACCAATAGTTGGCAGCGTTGCCGAGTTAGCTGCGAGTTAGCGCCCGTCTTTGGACAGCCCGTTTCATGTTTCTTCCAACCTGATTGGCGAGGTAGGTGCAGTGCTTTCTACTTGTTCTGGTGCTCTCAGTGAGCTTAGCGCAATATTTAATTTCTTGAAGAAGATCAGCTGAGTCACAAGCAAATGGCGAGAGTTCAGGCTCAACTTTTCCATTTGGGGAACCGTATCTCTGATTTGAGGAACATCCATCTTACTAAGGAGCAAAATGTCATGATTAGTCAATTGTTTACTCACGGCAAGGATTGACGAGCAACCACTATGACAAAGAGCTTAGAAAGGGAGACAAGTGGCACAGAGGGGCGGCGTCACCCAGGACTTGTCAGGTGACGTGGGCCAGAATACTGATGCTTACCTTCCCGCTAGATCGGCTGTAGAATCATTTGCTAAGTTGCCCAACCCACTTACGCATTTGTTTCGGGGTGTTTCTGATCTAGCCACTGACCAACTGCCCCAAGTTGAGGACCTGTTGTGGCTGATCGTCCTATTTGAGATTCATGGTGATGCATTGCATGTTCCCCACTCAGTTACATTGCATTTAATATATTCTTTGACCCGTTGTTTGCTGGTAGTGTTCTTTCGGAAATAGGAGATACGAGGAGCCGCGACAGTTAAAGATATCACCCCGTGCCCGTAATGAATAAGAGGGTGACCATTATAGGCGGGTACAAGGGCATAGTGAGAATTTGCTCAAATACATAGAACGTGTGCGCAAGGCAGTTGCGGATTTACAGATGATTGTCTCGGAACATGGCAATGCGCTCAACATTATCCAGGGAATGAGACTTATGTGTCTCCCACTTTTCTCTTGGCCACAGGATAAGGCAAGGATTTTAGTCCGGTGGTCCATTATAGGACCCTCAACCGAAAGATCGTCCTTGACTCTGTGCCGTTGCCCCATTTACACAATTGATTCACGTGGTTCTCTGGGGCCAGATATTTTACTGGGCTTGATCTTAACCAGGCCTATTAGCAGATAGAGCGTCATGAGGATTCCAGGCAGCTGACTGCACTTTGAACCGACTGGAACCTGTATGAATTCAGTCGGCTTATCTACCGGGCAGCGTTCTTGTCTCGTCTGTTGGTCCATTTGTAGGGCCATTTCAACTTTGGCTGCGTGTATGACTCCTCGACGATGTTCTCATCTGTAGTAGTTCTTCTGATCAGCAGGTGTATCATATTCAAAGGTGCTATCGCGGCTTTGGACAACTAGGTTAACGGTTAAACCATCTAAAGTCACCCCAGATAGACGTCAGATCTCCTTCCTCGGGCATCTTGTTTCAGAAGACGGGATCAGCATCGGCCGAGAACGCACCCTCCTCTGGCGACGTTCTCTCTAGCCCCAAATAATTGGTACGGGCAATTATTTCCGTAAATTTGTTCCAAATTTCGCCCAGGTTGCCACCTCTCTTAATAGTTCCCGTAAAAAGGGGGAGGCCTTTGTTTTGGAAGAGAGTCAGCAGTCTGCCTATGAGGTCAATAATCCTGCCTTAAGTAACCCTCCAGTCTTGGCCATCCCAGACTTCCAAATGGGCTTTAGCGTCCGGACCTAAACCTCCAATGCTGGTGCTGCCGCTGTTCTATTGCAGGCATTCTCTGGTGGGAGGTGCCCTGCCGCCAATGCTTCAAGGAGCTTAACATCGACTGAATAACAATCCTCCATTACGACTATGAGATTTTAGCCATACTCTTTGTACTCTAAAATTTTAAATTCAACCCGGAACATAGTGAGTGTGATCTCTAAACTGACAATCAGGTAGAATTTCTAGATAGACAGAGCGCAAATTCGAGTTCCGCTTTCGGGTGCAACTTATAAGAGGGGTTCATAACCACGTGGCCAACGCGCTTAGTCAGATGTTTCAGGAGGCCGGCGAGGAGATACCAGACTGTGACAAATCATCCAAGGAATTGGCAGGTGCCATCTTAACCGAGATGCTGGAGCTCTTTGCTGATCTTGGATTTACGCAGGACTGTGACCCCAAGCTGGGCACTATTAGGAAGCGTCCACTTGCCGGGGAGCGGGTGCCAGGATATCTGTTGATTAAGGGACTTTTGTCATTAGGTTGGGAGACCACCTGAGCAGAGAGTTTGTTTGCCCAAGGAAACTGTCTCGTCCATTTTTGGCTGTCTGCGGACATTTTGGGTTTCACAGGAACATCGACAAGCCGAAACAACGCGTAACTTGGCTGTCGCTGAGTAAGGATGAGTGGGGGAGGGCGAGCTATGTACGTAAAATGGGAAAAATCACAAGTCACCCAAGGGCTTCCTTCGTCTGTATGGGCAAGTCATTCATCGATTACGTGGGCCCCAGTGCCCATACTAAGCCAGGCTGTCATTATATCTATGTTGTTATGGATGGATTTTCCTGGTTCAGCTGTCTTATTCCTAGTAGGGGAGTTAAAACTGCAATTACTATCTACCTTCTTTCTAAGGTCAGCGATGCTGGTATTTCTAGGAAGCAAGTTCCGATTTTTCTAGGACAGTCAATTGAAACAAGCCCCTCCTTTCTCCCACTCTACTGTCAGGAATAAGCTCTGGGGAGGGTTTATTCTTCCAGAGGGGCGGTTGAGCTGTGTTGGCCCGTATAGATTTCTTTTCAAGGCGGCTTCTCTGCTTGGTTTCTCCTCTGTTCGTCCAGTGGCACTGCTGCCACGCTGCGGCTGGTGCGCTGAATTTTCGCGGTGTGCGAGTCTCGTTTCGAAATTGCTGGGAGGAAGTTGGGACTCTCAGCTGAAGCAGTTGCCACTATAGTTGGCCGATTGTGTAGGAAGTGACCAAAACCGATTTTTCATGAGAGGCTAGTGGCTGTTCGTTTTCTATCGAAAGTGTGTCCACCGTTGCCCATTGTGTTCCCATCCGCCGAAGTGACCTCCTGGTAAGAAACTGTCAGTGGGCGATTACTTGCAACATTTTCCCTTGCCTCTGATTTCATCGGGGACGACCGTTGGACGGTTGATCGGTAGTCTCAGCAGACGACGTGTATTAGGTCTTCTAGCTGCTTCTGGCGTCTTTTTGCCATTGTTTACTTGGAGTTCGTCCCTGTTGCTGTACAGTGGTTGGTTATAGTATTGCTTGATTTGTTTGTGGTATTGTTTTTTTCGCTTGATCCACGAACACGTCCAACTAATAGGAGTTCTACTGGAATAGACAGGGTAGTTAGAGCGCTGAGTTTTAAACACGTTTTTTTTAAGTGTGTTTCAGAATTACAATGGCCATTCAGTGGGGTACTCATTAGCCCTAGCTGGAGAGTGAGACGGCTGTCATGCAGCAGACAGTGTGGTCTGTTGACGAATGTCCTATATTGCTAAGGAGCAGTATCTCAATTAAGTTTTTGAATGAGTAGTCAATCTTAACGTTGTCTGAGTACTGGATTTATGGAGGCAACTTGTTGTAACTAGCTTGGATTAATCTTATGTTTAAATATTAACGTGGTTCGTGGTGTAGGTTCCTGGTATCATGTCCTAGTTCATGAACCACGGGCGACGTATGAGTGGCAAAATAAGTGGTCCTGACAGCCGGGATACCAGTTACTTTGGAATAAGGCTGGGCATCTCGGGCATATTCCGAGTCGTGGCCACCTTTGTGCTCAGACGGCAAAGACTACCAAATCCACCGGTTAGTACCTCAACCGTTAGGGGTAAAACTCAATGGGACCCTGGGCAAGTAAGGCTAGCAACCTGCTTCCCTGGTACTATAAATATGATGCTGGCAACAAGCAGAGCAAAATGCCTCGGACCTTTGGAGGTGACGGAGTCCCACCTATAATTGACAAACCAGGGACTCCGAAGATACGACTCGGCAAACGAATGGTAACGAGATGGGGAGCTATTAATATCAATGGGGGCTACTCTGGGAAGAAGGTAGAGCTGGCAGAGGTTGCAAGTAAGATGGGGTTGGACGTTTTAGCTGTAAGTGACATTTGGCTAAGGGGTGAGAAAGAAGAGGAAGTGGGAGAATACAAGATCTACCTGTCAGGAGTCAAAGCAGGAATAGCACAATGGGGTGTAGGGCAGAAAAGAAATGGAACCCAGCGTAGTTGCAGTAAGGTATGTAAACGAACGACTGATGTGGATAGATTTGACAGTGTCTAGCAAGAAAATTAGGATTGTGTCAGTATATTCGCATTGTGAAGGGACAGATCAAGATAAAATGGATAGTTTTTATGACGCACTCATTTATGTAGTTGTTAGAGTAAAAGACAAGGACAGTGTTCTGCTCATGAGTGATTTTAATGTCAGGATTGGAAATCGAACAGAAGGGTATGAAAAGGTTATGGGTAAATTTGGAGAGGATATGGAGGCCAACAGGAACGGGAAACAACTCTTGGATTTCTGTGCCAGTAAGGGCTTAGGAATCACAAACTCCTTTTTTAAACATAAGAACATTCGCCGGTATACTTGGGAAGGCAGGGGACCCAGATCTGTCATTGACTATATAATAACAGATCAGGAATTCAGGAAGGCTGTGAGGGACACTCGTGTTTTCAGGGGATTCTATGATGACACTGATCACTATTTAATCTGCAGTGAAATTGGTATTGTGAGACCGGAAGTGCAGGAGGTCAGGTCCATGTGTAGGAGGATAGGAGTGGAGAAACTTCAGGATAAGGAAATCAGAGACAAGTACGTAACGGTGATCTCAGAAAGGTACTAGTTAGTTGAATGTAGTCAATTGCAGTCACTGGAAAAGGAATGGACAAGGTACAGGGACACGGTACTAGAAGTGGCCAAAGAATGTCTTGGAACAGTAGTGTGTAAAGGTAGTATGAAGCAAACAGCTTGGTGGAATGACACAGTCAAGGCAGCCTGTAAAAGGAAAAAGATGGCATATCAAAAATGGCTACAATCTAGAACTCAGGTAGACAGAGAAAGTTATGTTGAAGAAAGAAACAAAGCCAAACAGATAATTACAGCATCCAAGAAGAGATCTTGGGAAGACTTTGGAAACAGGTTGGAGACCTTGGGTCAAGCTGCTGGAAAACCATTCTGGAGTGTAATTAGCAGTCTTCGAAAGGGAGGTAAGAAGGAAATGACAAGTACTTTGGACAGGTCAGGAAAACTGCTGGTAAATCCTGTTGATGCCTTGGGCAGATGGAGGGAATGTTTTGAAGAGTTGCTCAATGTAGGTGAAAATACGGTCAGTGATGTTTCAGATTTCGATGTACAATGGGACAGGAATGATGATGGAAATAGGATCACATTTGAGTAAGTGGAGAAAATGGTCAACAGATTGCAGTGCAATAAAGCGGCTGGGGTGGATGAATTTAAGTCGGAACTCATCAAATACAGTGGAATGTCAGGTCTTAAATGGCTACACAGGATAATTGAAATGGCGTGGGAGTCGGGATAGGTTCCATCAGACTGGACGAAATCAGTGATCACACCAATCTTTAAACATGGAAGCAGAAACTATTGTAACAACTACAGAGGTATCTCTTTGAGCAGCGTTGTGGGTAAAATCTTCTCAGGTATTGTTGACAGGAAAGTGCGAGTATTAGTTGAGGACAAATTGGATGAAACGCAGTGTGGGTTTAGGCCTCTTAGAGGTTGTCAGGACCAGATCTTTAGCTTGCGGCAAATAATGGAGAAGTGTTAGGAGTGGAACAGGGAATTGTATCTATGTTTTATAGATCTAGAAAAGGCATATGACCCGGAAGGAAGGAGGAAGTTATTGTCTGTTCTACGGGATTATGGAACAGGAGGCAAACTTTTGCAAGCAATTAAAGGTCTTTACATAGATAGTCAGGCACCAGTTAGAGTTGACGGTAAATTGAGTCCATGGTTCAGAGTAGTCTCAGGGGTAAGACAACGCTGCAATCTGTCTCAACTGTTGTTCATATTATTTATGGATCATATGTTGCAAACAATAGACTGGCTGGGTGAGATTAAGATAGGTGAACACAAAATAAGCAGTCTCGCATATGCAGATGACTTAGTTGTGATGGCAGATTCTATTGAAAGTTTGCAAAGTAATATTGCAGAGCTAGATCAGAAATGTAAGGACTATGGTATGAAGATTAGCATCTCCAAAACAAAAGTAATGTCAGCGGGAAAGAGATATAAACGGATTGAGTGCCAAATAGGAGGAACAAAGTTAGAGGAGGTGGACGGTTTGAAGTACTTAGGATGCGTATTCTCACAGGATGGCAACATAGTGAAAGAACTGGAAGCCAGGTGTAGCAAAGCTAATGCAGTGAGCGCTCAGCTACGATCTACTCTTTTCTGGAAGAAGGAAGTCAGTACCAAGACTAAGTTATCTGTGCACCGTTCAATCTTTCGACCAACTTTGTTGTATGGGAGCCAAAGCTGGGTGGATTCAGGTTACCTTATCAATAAGGTTGAGGTTACGATACGAAAGTAGCTAGGATGATTGCAGGTACTAGTAGATGAGAAAAATGGCAGGAGGGTGTGCACAGTGAGGAAATCAAAGAAAAACTGGGGATGAACTCTATAGATGTAGCAGTCTGGTCGAACAGGCTTAGATGGTGAGGTCATGTTACATTTTAAAGGAAAATTTTAAGTGTTCCCTCGAAATAAATCTAGAAGTTACCAACTGCAAGTGATGTTGAACCTGGAGCTGGGCCCTTCTATTAGTTTCTACCGGCTCCAATTAAAATCCATTTCAACCACGTATTTTCGATTCAAATATTTTTCCCTCGAGCAGTTGTTCTCGAACAAATATTTCAAATTTTAGGTTGTACATCACAACATTATGATCAGGTGGCTACTTTTTCATTATTTATCGTATTTATTACGATACTTCCAAACTGAGTAAAACACTGCCCATTTTTCAAACAACTTCCAGATATTGAATTGTGCTAATCTCATTTCAGCAGAAATTGTCAACTTAAAGTTAAAGCTGGGTAATTGGCAGAGTAAAGGAAAGTGACCCAAACGGGTGTCGACCCCTGCCTGAACTCTTCCGACGTCTGTTGCAGGGTGTTTGCTTTAAAAAGTCCGACGGAGTGTCAACGTGATTCGTCTGTCCGACCAATTTCGCAGGGTGTTTACTTTCAGTCTGGTGTAGCGTGAACGTGTTTCATCTGGAATGGTCACCTGTCGCCACTCAGTGGACATCCAGTTTCGGTACTGATGTACAAATTCCAGCCTTCATTGCAAAAACGGCAGTCAGCGTGTGTGTACGAACCTGGCGTCAGATTCGGAGCCCCTTAAGCAGCAATTTTTAGTCAACAATCTTTGAGGAAACGCTGTTAGTAGCCCCTTCGTTCATCTGGGCGGTCGGTTTCTCGACAGTTGCACTTCTATTCGCCTGTACATATCTCCGCAGCAGTAGTTCACTCTTCTCATCTATGGCCAGTGTTGCACCACGATCGCCTGGGCGCCGCTTTTGAAAAGCTCCATTTTGCCATGCACGGTGTAGTTTAAACACTGCGGCATCCAAACAGTTCACAGAGTCGACCATTTCGGAAACGCTTCCGCGTTTGGGCCGTTTGAACGTCAGGTAAATCGCTCCCTTTCAGCAATACGACGACGACTGCACTGTTTTCCCGTCCGCACAACACGTTTTATGTCACCTCCACTACTCATGTTTCCACCCGCCGTCTATGAGCGGTTATCACACGTTGACGTCGAACGTAGAAGATGGGCACATAAATGTGACTGGACCGTTTCTAAATCACCCCGTATCAGGGGTAAGAAGATGTAAGAAATAGAATAATATGAAAGAAACATCACATACCCTGGTGTCCCAGATGTCTTCCCTAATTACAAACATAGATCAGGCATAAAATAAAACATACAATCTTGATTTACATGTGAGACATTCATGTTTCTGTGCTCATACATACATGCTTACTGTTACTTTGTCCCAGGACCCAACGACGTAAAAACAGCGGAATAGGACACCATTCGCAAACAAAATGTACTCACGCCAGGTGAAAGATTAATGTGTCCTCCGGTACCACAATACACAGTCACGAAAACCAGTCCAGGGAAAATTCCAGACGTCATACCGTAGAGAGCCAAAAGACTTTAAAAGCATAAATATGTTGTTTGCGAATTGATACAATTGATGGTGAACCTTCAGGTGTCCTTTATTTTGCACAATTCGCTTCGTTACAAGATTCAGTCAAATGACCATTAACCAAGCATAAGCAGGCATAAACCGCCGCTTGATAATGGTCATTTGACGGAAACTAGTAGCGAAGCGAACTGTGCAAAATAAAGAACAGCTGAAAGTTCACCATGAATTTTAACAATTATTTGGCGGCTGAGTACCCCCACCAGCAAACATACGTAAATAGCTTTATGCGACGTTTAAGGGAAAAGGGAGCTTCTGTGACATCCCTAGAAGTAGCAGCTCTGGACCTAGTTCACAGACAATTTGAAACTACCTTCTTAATTATTTTTTGTTACTAAACATTGACTTACATAACTTTCTCTGACAAAGACAACTCAAACTTAACATATTCATTTAGTACTCACAATATTCAAGCCCAACGAATCTGACGGTTATACATTGACAGAATGACTTCCAATAATTAACGCAAAAGAATGCCCTGAATTGCAAGAAATCCTAACAATAATACAACTACGAAATTAAAGAAAAATGAAACGACCTCCCACTCTGTTAATGTGCTAAACTCATTTCAGTCACGAATCCCGATAGTGGGAACCTCATTCTTCTTCATAAGTCACTTACCTCAAAGAAAATCTTCATAACACGAACTACAGCAACTACAGCAAATAGCAACAACAGTCAGCTAAATAAAAAGATTCTAACTATTGTAGACTCTAACTACTCGGAGGCATATGGTTAGCAAGAAGAAAGATTTTGTTCAAGAGCAAACAATATATTTAGAAAATTTTACCTTAGTCATGTGATATCCAGTTCGAAAAATTATATAGTTGTCAATAATGCCACTACCGAAACATTATCAACACCATCGATCGTCATACATTTCCTTGTATATTTTTTTTATAAACACATCATTTCAATCCACATTACATTGTGTGTCCTACCAGCACAGAGTCTCCACTAAGAAAATTATGCCAATGCACTTCCCTATCCACTCCCTAAATGCTAGTCTGTCCAACCACAGAATCTTTTGCCGAGGGTGCAGAGCGCTATCAGCGATATCAACACATTCTGTAGCGCTGCCAACATGCAAACAGGCTACTTACAAATTCCGTGGGGGAGGACTTCGTGAGATGCCCCAGGTAGTCAGAGTCTTAAGTGAGTTGCAGATTACGAAGGCATCCTACACAGGCAACTTCGTTTCCGTGGGTGAAGGCCCCGTCGTGCAGTCCCTCCAACCAACGGATCAGAGTGCTCGTAATTACTGGGCTGTTGCGTGAGACTGAGATCGGCCCGCTGTATGTGAGACAGTCAGAGGTAGCCGTAAGCTAAACGTGTGGTACAGTCTGATACCGCTGTTGTTACGTCACTGCGCCCTGTAGCAAACAAAAAGTAACAGTAAGTATTTATGCACGCAAAACTTTGAATATGTCACTTGCAATTCAGGATGGAAAGTATTTGTTTATGTGTCATATTTTATGACTTATGTATGACTGTAATCAGGGGAAGACGTCTGGTAGTCAGGTTTAAGTATTTCTAAGTGCTAGGGGACTGATGACCTCAGATATTAGGTCCTATAGTGCTCAGAGCCATTATTTGAAAGACGAATGGTACACCCGGTATTTTGGATTCAAATGTCTATTTCGCAATTTAACTTTTTTCAAATGGTTTCAGGGACATTATTGGTTTAAAATACACTACTAGCCATTAAAATTTCTACACCACGAAGAAGACGTGCTACAGACGCGAAATTTAACCAACAGGAAGAGGATGCAGTGATATGCAAATCATTAGCTTTTCACAGATTCACACAAGCTTGGCGCCGGTGGCGACACCTACAACGTGCTGACATGAGGAAGGTTTCCAACCGATTTGTCATATACAAACAGCAGTTTACCGGAGTTGCTTGGTGAAGCGTTGTTGTGATACCTCGTGTAAGGAGGAGAAATGTGTACCGTCACGTTTCCGACTTTGATAAAATTCGGATTGTAGCCTATCGCGATTGCGGTTTACCGTATCGCGACATTGCTGCTCGTGTTGGTCGAGATTCAATGACTGTTAGCAGAATATGTAATCGGTGGGTTCAGGAGAGTAATACGGAACGCCGTGCTGGATCCCAACGGCCTCGTATCACTAGCAGTCGAGATGACAGGCATCTTATCCGCATGGCTGTAAACTATCGTGCAGCCACATCTCGCTCCCTGAGTCAACAGATGGGAACGTTTGCAAGACAACAACCATATACACGAACAGTTCGATGACGTTTGCAGCAGCATGGACAATCAACTCGGAGACCATGGCTGCGGTTACCCCTGACGCTGCATCACAGACAGGAGCGCCTGCGATGGTGTACTCAACGACGAACCTGGGTGCACGAATGGCAAAACGTCATTTTTCCGAGTGAATCGAGGTTCTGTTTACAGTATATGATGGTCGCATCCGTGTTTGGCGACATCGCGTTGAACGCACATTGGAAGCGTGTATTCGTCATCGCAATACTGGCGTATCACCCGGTGTGATGGTATGGGGAGCCATTGGTTACACGTCTCGGTCACCTCTTGTTCGGATTGACGGCACTTTGAACAATGGACGTTACATTGCAGATGTCTTACACCCTGTGGCTCTACCCGTCTTTCGAGCCCTGCGGAACCCTACATTTCAGCAGGATAATGCACGACCGCTTGCTGTAGGTCCTGTACGAGCATTACTAGATACAGAAAATGTTCCAATGCTGCCCTGCCCAGCACATTCTCCAGACCACTCACCAATTGAAAACGTCTGGTGAATGGTGGCCGAGCAACTGGCTCGCCACAATACGCCAGTCACTACTCTTGATGCACTGTGGTATCGTGTTGACGATGCATGGGCAGCAGCTCCTGTACACGCCATCCAAGCTCTGTTTGACTCAATGCCCAGGCGTATCAAAGCCTTTATTACGGCCAGAGCTGGTTGTTCTATGTACTGATTTCAGGATCTGTTGTTGTTGTTGTTGTGGTGGTCTTCAGTCCTGAGACTGGTTTGATGCAGCTCTCCATGCTACTCTATCCTGTGCAAGCTTCTTCAGGATCTATGCACCCAAATTGAATGAAAATGTAATCACATGTCAGTTCTAGTATAATATATTTGTCAAATAAAATGGAAATGTCGTGTGGCTAGGGCCTCCCGTCGGGTAGGCCGTTCGCCTGGTGCAGGTCTTTCGATTTGACGCCACTTCGGCGACCTGCGCGTCGATGGGGATGATATGATGATTGGGACAACACAACACCCAGTCCCCGAGCGGAGAAAATCTCCGACCCAGCCGGGAATCGAACCCGGGCCCTTAGGATTGACAGTCTGTCACGCTGACCACTCAGCTACCGGGGCGGTCATTTGTCAAATGAATATCCGTTTATCATCTGCATTTCTTCTTGGTGTAGCAATTTTAATGGCCAGTAGTGTATTTGTGTTTCATACTGTCTCACATCATAGCCTGATGATTTTGATTATAGATCATACGATTTTCTGTTAGGATACTTCAAAATTAACTCACTGCCCTTTATTCGAAGAATTTGCAATGAATAAAGACTGCGAATTGTGATTAGTAATCTGAGTTAATCAGAAACTGGAAGCCTAAAATTAAAGCAACTGACGCAGGTGCGATCCCACAATCTTTGTAAAGGCACATAATTTACGGCTAGACCACCACACCAGATGCAAGTTACACAGCTCCTACTGCGCTCTCCAATCACTGTTCCTCTCTCGAATTATAGCGGCAATGGTTTGACAACTTTAATTCGTCACAATTCAGACGATATGTACGAAATATTTATAAATTATGTACGAAAACCTGATTCATGGAATCAGTGTATCTATTAGTGAACACCAAATGAAAATCACTTAAGTGTCTGAGCATGCATATACGGACGGATGTAAGCAAGTGATTTCAGCTTATGTTCTATGTATTTATGTTCTATGTATAGAACCTAGAAGGATCAATAACATGGATCTGAGGCAGACTTGTTGTCTCTTGCCTGTACTGCTCAATCTGTACATAGAATAAGCAGTATCAGGTATAAAAGGAAGTTTCAGATGTAGGATTAAAATTCAGAGTGAAAGGATGTCAACAATAAGATTACTGCTGGCAGTCTTAGCGACTTGAAACTGAAGAAGAGTGACAGGGCCTGTAGAATGGAATGAACATTCTATTGTGTACATAATAAAGGTGCAGAGTAAATCGAAGAAAGATGGAAGGAGTAGCATAAATTAGAATGTGTGATAATTAATATCAAAATTAGGGACTTTGAAGCAGACGATGTCAAAGAGTGCTGCTATCTCACAAGCAAGAAAGCACATGATGGACGAGGCAAGATATACGCAGAAATGAGAGTAGCTCAGGTGCAGAGGACATTTCTGGTCAACAGATTCCTATTAGTTTCAAACTTCGACCGTAAGCTGAGGAAGAACTATCTCATAATGTATATATGAAGCTTAGCAATGTGCAGAAGTAAATAATAGAACATTAGGACAACTGGAAAAGAAGAGAATCGAAGTGTCCATGGTATTAGGGCGGGCTGTAGTTTGAAAAAACTATAGGTGTGGACAGAAATTTGAATCCATGCATCAAATAATCGAGGAGATAGAGAGCAAGTGCCACTCTGAGACGAATTTGTGGAGGCCGCTTTAGATCAGTCAGTTATCTGATGTAGCCCCCTGCCCTTACACCCTAACCCACTTCAGCCCAAAAACGGACACTAGACTGCACTTGAGAGAACGGCAGATCATATCTTCACCTGAAAAACCAGATTTAGTTACACTCCTGGAAATTGAAATAAGAACACCGTGAATTCATTGTCCCAGGAAGGGGAAACTTTATTGACACATTCCTGGGGTCAGATAATCTCATGATCACACTGACAGAACCACAGGCACATAGACTCAGGCAACAGAGCATGCACAATGTCGGCACTAGTACAGTGTATATCCACCTTTCGCAGCAATGCAGACTGCTATTCTCCCATGGAGACGATCGTAGAGATGCTGGATGTAGTCCTGTGGAACGGCTTGCCATGCCATTTCCACCTGGCGCCTCAGTTGGACCAGCGTTCGTGCTGGACGTGCAGACCGCGTGAGACGACGCTTCATCCAGTCCCAAACATGCTCAATGGGGGACAGATCCGGAGATCTTGCTGGCCAGGGTTGTTGACTTACACCTTCTAGAGCACGTTGGGTGGCACGGGATACATGCGGACGTGCATTGTCCTGTTGGAACAGCAAGTTCCCTTGTCGATCTAGGAATGGTAGAACGATGGGTTCGATGACGGTTTGGATGTACCGTGCACTATTCAGTGTCCCCTCGACGATCACCAGTGGTGTACGGCCAGTGTAGGAGATCGCTCCCCACACCATGATGCCGGGTGTTGGCCCTGTGTGCCTCGGTCGTATGCAGTCCTGCTTGTGGCGCTCACTTGCACGGCGCCAAACACGCATACGGCCATCATTGGCACCAAGGCAGAAGCGACTCTCATCGCTGAAGACGACACGTCTCCATTCGTCCCTCCATTCACGCCTGTCGCGACACCACTGGAGGCGGGCTGCACGATGTTGGGGCGTGAGCGGAAGACGGCCTAACGGTGTGCGGGACCGTAGCCCAGCTTCATGGAGATGGTTGCGAATGGTCCTCGCCGATACCCCAGGAGCAACAGTGTCCCTAATTTGCTGGGAAGTGGCGGTGCGGTCCCCTACGGCACTGCGTAGGATCCTACGGTCTTGGCGTGCATCCGTGCGCCGCTGCGGTCCGGTCCCAGGTCGACGGGCACGTGCACCTTCCGCCGACCACTGGCGACAACATCGATGTACTGTGGCGACCTCACGCCCCACGTGTTGAGCAATTCGGCGGTACGTCCACCCGGCCTCCCGCATGCCCACTATACGCCCTCGCTCAAAGTCTGTCAGCTGCACATACCGTTCACGTCCACGCTGTCGCGGCATGCTACCAGTGTTAAAGACTGCGATGGAGCTCCGTATGCCACGGCAAACTGGCTGACACTGACGGCGGCGGTGAACAAATGCTGCGCAGCTAGCGCCATTCGACGGCCAACACCGCGGTTCCTGGTGTGTCCGCTGTGCCGTGCGTGTGATCATTGCTTGTACAGCCCTCTCGCAGTGTCAGGAGCAAGTATGGTGGGTCTGACACACCGGTGTCAATGTGTTCTTTTTTCCATTTCCACGAGTGTATTTTTTCTGTAGATTCCCTAAATCAACTACAGAAAACGCGTCGGAGGTTCTTTGGAATATTACACGACCGTTTTCCTCCGGCATCCTTCCACAACCTGAGGCAGTACTCCACCATCAGCTGACCGTAGCCAGTAATTTTTGCTCATTATCAATAAATTTGTAAATGTCCTTAGATCTACAAGATAAATTAACTGAAATAATATTATAATTACGAGATCGAGCAAACATGTCAGCTCTGAGCTTTATTACGATACATTAAGGAGATTAACAAATTCTGTAACTTATTTAGAACATAAGGGAAAAATGATTTGTAGCCAGTGTGGTGGTATCGTAAGTTTATAATAGAACAATAACTGTTCATAAAAGACTTAATAGTATGTCTTCTTCGCTGTAGGATGTGCTTACTGTCGATCCAAGAAGAGTAACGCGGTCCATATGGATGAAGGGTGAGGTACTGACAGCAGGACTGGTCTCGATATGTAAGTAACGGAGACATGATATCCCTACTACACAACATATGGTCATTCCCCACTTCTTTTAAAACTGAACTAAAATTCTGAGGAGAAACTTTCGTGGTGCTTACTTAACTACGCACATCAAAAAAACTTTTGCATCACACCGATTCCCCGAACTCCTGAAGATAGAAGTTGACTATGGACACGGTCCCTTTGACTGTTAGTGCTGTCACTAAAACCGCCCAAAGATGTAGAACACCATGCATGAGCAGCGCCTATTAGGTGGAGGGGGTCCGATAGCCGATCCGTTCCAGTCATTCCACCAGTTCAGCCATGCCTAGACGGTCAATAACGCCGTTAAATCACGTGCGCGTTGTTACTTTGTGCCAGGAACGGCTCTCAGCAAGGGAAGTGTCCAGGCGTCTCAGAGTGAACCAAAGCGGTGCTGTTCGTACATGGAGGAGATACAGAGAGAGACACAGAAACGGTCGATGACTACTACTGCAGTGCATGACCGCTACCTATGGATTACGGCTCGAAGGAACCCTGACCGCAAAGCCATCATGGTCAATAATGTTTTTCGTGCAGCCACAGGACGTCAGTCGTGTTACGACTCAAACTGTGCTCAATAGGCTGCATGATGCGCAACTTCACTCCCGACATCCATGGCGAGGTCCATCTTTGCAATCGCGACAACATGCAGCGCGGTACACATAGGCTCAACAACATGCCGAATGGAGCGCTCAGGACGTTCTCTCCACCGATGAGTGTAGCACATGCCTTCAACCAAAACCTCATCAGAGACGTGTTTGGAGGCACCCCGGAAAGGCTGAGCGCCTTAGACACACAGTCCAGCGAGTGCAGCAAGATGGAGGTTACCTGGTGTCTAGGGGTAACCGATGGTAGTCACGGATGGTGCTATAACGGCTCTACAATACGTGAATGCCATCCTCCAATCTATAGTGCAACCATATCGAAAGCGTACTGGCGAGGCATTCGTCTTCATGGACGACAATGCGCGCCCCCATGGTGCACATCTTGTGAATGACTTCCTTCAGGATAACGACATCCCTCGACTAGAGTGGCAGCAGACATGAACCCTATCGAACATGCCTGAGATAGATTGAAGAGGGCTGTTTATGGATGACGTGACCTAGCAGCATCTCTGAGGGATCTTCGCCGAATCGCCGTTGAGGAGTGGGACAATCTGAACCAACAGTGCCTTGATGAACTTGTGGATAGTATGCCACGACTAATACAGGCATGCATCAATGCAAGAGGACGTGCTACTGTGTATTAGTAGTACCGGTGTACACAACAATCTGGACCACCACCTCTGAAGGTGTCGCTGTACGGTGGTGCACCATGCAATGTGTAGTTTTCATGAGCAGCAAAAAGGGTGGAAATGATGTTTCTGTTGATCTCTGTTCCAGTTTTCTGTACAGGTTGTAGAGCTACAACGATGAAAATTAATATTACGACGATGTCAAACCTTATTTTCATGATTTAATGAAGTATTCAGGATATTAAAAAAGTAATTATAATTTTATTATTTTCATTTTTGTGCTCAGTGTATCAAAGACTTTCTAGTGCACGGAATAAATTAGCATTGATTGTACTACAAACTATATATGATTGTTAAGGGTTAAGTATGTAATAATTCGATGTAAGACATTTTGTTGAGTCTGAATTTTGTTCTCGTACTGGTCGGTAGAGAAGGAAAACTTCGTTAATCGATGTGAAGGTATAAAGGCTGTGAAAAGGAGAGAGAGAGAAGGTAAATACAAGTTATTCAAAACAAATATCTCTCAAGTGTAACGTCTTGTGATTTCCTATAACTGAAAGTTGCAAGGTCTAATCTGAGCCTGTACTAGATAACAGCGAAGAACATTTATGTTATCATATATTTTCTTCGTTTGATCACGGTTGTGATTCGCATTTTTCTTGTTGTTGCGCGACGTGTTATGGATATTTTCATTATACGTGCAAAAGTGCACACAGCTTAATCGAACCTGCGTCTTTCGGAAACGATAACTTTTAATCAGCACAATTACGCGAATACCGTCTAAATCGCAACCGTGATCGCAAAAGTGTTTCCTGGGCCAAATAATTCTTATAAAATGTGTATTCTCCAAAGCGAGCAGCATTGCACTATCGTAGACTCGCAACAATCTAAAGAGTAAAAACAGTGCTTAAATAAAATTGCCACCTTTTAATAATTATTATTATCCCACTAAATAAATAAATAGTAATTCAGAGGCTATCCAATCAATAAACAGAGAGGGCAATTCAGTGGCAACCTATTGACAGGACTAGATTATATGTGTGTGCTAATGTGTGTTTTTCCTATTTGTTTCATGCTGTAATGACCGGAAATCTACGACGACCCTAAGCACGATATTTTTGCTGTACCATTCCATCCCAGCGGCAGCAGAACGAAGCACTGCATAAGGTAGGCACAACATCTTCTTCAACCTGGTGCTGTATCTTACTATAAAAAAAACCAATCGAAACAAAAAAGTTTAAATTTTGTGAGTGTGTCCTCTTAGGAAGCTAAGTCAATTATATCTAAATAACTGCGAGAAGGATCAGTAAAATGCAGCATCAAGTGTTTTCAGTAGATGTTAACTGAACGAGACTGGAACTGAATTTTAATCAAACGAAAGTGAACATTTATAGTACTGATTCCAATCTCATGCAGTGTAGTAATTATTTTATGTTTTGTGTGACGGAATAATTGATGTGTTGCGTGTGACGTTTTCTCGATTAGACTTGCACATGGTTTACAAACATGGTGAAAACAGTGCGACGTGTAAGAAAAACTACACAGCAGGAAGTAACTGACGAACATTCAGAGGAGAAGGAATAACTAGCGATGTAGAAATTGATTATATTTTTTCAGATCAGACAGAGGATATAGAACAGGACACTAATATTAAAGTCAGTGATCCATCTGCTGTAGAACACTCAGGCAGAATACAGACGGTAGTTCAAGTGCATACTGAAGCAGAACCACAAGAAACACCAGTTACAGTTGATTTACCACCGGTAGAGCCAACACAAACAGTAATGGATCCATTTTCTCTCTTAATGATGAAAATGGAACAAATGTTTAAAATACAGGAACAATCACAGATACAGCGTGAACAAGACACTGCTAAACAGCTTGCAACGGAGATTAATAATAATTTATGTAAACTATTAGCAGAGTAGATGAACGGATTAGGACCTTGGATGAACGCATCAGTCAATTAGACGACCGTACGCAGTTAAGCTTTCCACAGTTCTCAAAAGAGATAGATCAAAAGCTTGAAAACCGATTAAAAGAACACGATCGCCAGCTGCGACAGCAAATAGATACCCAGTTGTCTGCTATACAGAACAACATTTCAAGTATGCAACAAACATACCATGACTTACCACAGAATGTACAGCAAGTAACCCAGGATGTGGATAAATTACAACAAACACATACTTCTTTGGAAGCAGAAATACGCAACATAAGTACACCTATAGAAAACCTTACGGTTGATAATCAAAACGTAATAGAACAAAAATTCAAATAACGAGAAGAACGCGTTGTGACCACATTCAACACATGGCTAAGTGACAAACAAATTAGTACTGTTATACAGAAGGAACTACCTATGATGTTACAACGAGCAGGAACACAACTGATACATGAAAACAACACAAAGATTCATGAACTCCAGACTGAATTACAAAACGTGCAGAAACTGCTTAATGAAACACGTATGCAAACATCTCATAACAGTTCACCTGAGTGTGTTAGTATCACAGAAACACACCCTGATCATTATGAAACGCCTTTAACACAAAGTAGGGGGCAGACGGGCAATAATTTCAATCCAACACGTGGAGTAACATCCGTTTGTCACGACCATACACAATCATTGGTGACTCAGGATGCTTTAGTGAAGAATTCACAGTTTCAGAAGTTTACCAATGATAAGAACGGAACCCATCCAATTGTGTTTATCAAAGGGATCCGCGGAATAATGCCAAAAAGTTGGAGCGAAAGGGAGAAAATTGTCTTTACCATTACCCATATTCAAGGTGAGCCAGCGTTGTTCGCGACACAGAAAGCTGAACAATGCAGCTCCTTCGATGAATTTGAACAAGCTTTTCTAAACAAGTATTGGTCGCGTGGGGTACAAGGACGATTAAGAAAAGAAGTTTATAGTCCTGAGCCATTTAATAGAAAAGGCTGTACTTTGCGGAAATATTTCGAAAAGTATCTGGACAAAGTGAAATATTTATCCACACCAATTCCTGAGTGTGATGTTTTAAAGATATTGAAGGTGAAGTTACCGCGTGATCTAAAGGAGAAATTGTTTCACAATCCTGAAGACAACGTGGAACATTTTCTATCTCTACTGGACTCTTTAGATTTGGTTATCGAAGAGGACAGACACCATTATGGGAATAATTCGTCGAATAATGGTAATGGTAATGGCAACGGGCGAAACCACAAGAAAAATAGTAATAGAAACACCTATTATGGGAATCAAAATCATTGGAATAGTCCGAATTATTCAGGATGGCAGAACCACAATATGAACGCAAATGGACAGTACGGTAATGCACCGAATCACAATTATCATCCACAGAACAATAGTGGACAAAACAATAACAGAAACTTTTCAAAGAAATGGAAACGAGATTTTAGAGCTAACGCCAAATACAATAACGGTAATTTTTCAAATAATCAGCAAAACATGCAACCACCACATAACTGGTCAACACAGAATTATGCACAACAGCAATGGCAGCAGCCTAGGCCACCGCAATATCACAATAACTATCATGTACAACCCCCGTACAATACAAATATGTCAAATAACATGTAGCAGCATATGAATGCGCAGCCATGGCAACCACCGAATCAAAATATCAAGATCATTGAGGTAAGTGAACCGCAACCATCAACCAGTACCAGTCAGTCAAACTAGATGCGACTACATTCTGCTCCCGTGTGTCAGTCGCAGGGTGTCTAGGGGGCACTTGCATGAATGATGTTAGTAATAACGAGCAATTAAGCGTGCAGACAACCAGCTGTAGTAACAGTGAGAATGTGTGTTGCATAGAATCAGCGGCGATCGTGTCGAACGACGCAAAAGATGCAGTGTGTAGGAATAATTCTGTTGATGTTGATCAGCAACGTAGTTCAACTATGCAGATGTAAAGATATAATGACGGAGTCGATATACGAGAGGAATTATGTCAAGATTTTCGGAAGAAGTGTAATTATTTTGAACGGGAAGTTGTACAAGCAGCTATAGTTTGTGATATTTATGGTATTCAAACTACGGTGCTTTTAGATACTGGAGCATCTGTTTCTGTGCTGAATGAATCGTTCTTTCTTCACTTAAAGAAGATTAGAAAGATTCCGGTTTATTCAGTCACTAATTGTCGAGTTACAGGAGCCATTAGTCAGAAAGCCCAACTAGTTCGGGAACAGACTCGGATTTGTATTAATTTTGGAATGGGAGCCAAAGAGTGCACCTTCCTTACTGTAAAGAATTTAGCCGTGAACTGTCTCCTCGGATTAGATATCTTACGAGAGACAGAAACTATAATCGATCTCACAAAGGGTGAATGCAGCATGTGTTTCGGTGACACGAGAGTCAGGTTAGACTTGGTAAAGACCAAAGAATTGCATGGCAAATACTGTCAAATTTTAAAGATAGAACCGACTCGCGCACATTTATGGCACCTTCAAGATAGTTTCAATTGCAGTACATTCCCGGTCATGGAAGATGTGAAGGACGAGGAGAATATCCACCTCTCTGAAATAGTAGAGAAAGTACAACAATCCTCTGGTCTTGGCAGTCTGCAACAAAAGCAATTATTAGACACACTTACTAATTATCGTAAAGTATATTTGAAAAAACCTAGACTAATTAAAGGTTACGTGTACGACATGCAAGTGGTTCGCTATGACATTTACTGTCATCAAACGTACTCAATACCCAGCGCGAAAAATGAAGCAGTAACAAAAGAAATTAGACGAATGCTGGAATGGGGAATTATTGAGACCTCGTTATCACCATATATTTACTCACTTTTACCGGTAATGAAATCCGATGCCATCCAAATCTCAGTAAGGATTTTTGCATAACCTCAGATGCTTCATGTACTGCGTTAGGTGCGTGTTT
This sequence comes from Schistocerca serialis cubense, assembly GCF_023864345.2. Taxonomy (NCBI): domain Eukaryota; kingdom Metazoa; phylum Arthropoda; class Insecta; order Orthoptera; family Acrididae; genus Schistocerca; species Schistocerca serialis. The sequence goes on from NC_064638.1 coordinate 965,693,644, forward strand.
ATTTCAAGCAGAAACAGTAGACGGACACGAGCCAAAAAAATAATATCTTTCGCAAGTCGTGTATTATCGGAATGCGAACGTGCATATTCCACTACAGAGCTTGAAGCATTGGCAGTGGTATGGGCGTTCCGCAAATTTCGTTATTATTTTTATGGTAGACACGTTCGCGAATACTGTGATCATCAGGCTTTGAGTTTCCTGCTGACCTGTAAACTTCTCCAAGCACGTTTGGCAAGATGGACATTAGCGTTGCAGGAGTATGATTTCCAGATTATTTACATCAAAGGAAGTAATAATATTGTGACAGATGCTTTGTCTAGGCTACCCCAAGGTTTACCTCAATTTAGTGAACTCACAAAGCAAGCATCAGAATTTAAAGTGTTACTAATGGCGGACAACGTTAATCATAAATATTTTCTAGACATGTGTAAAAATATGGCACAAAAAAGGATATAGATAATATTTGGCACGAATGGTTCAAATGGCTCTGAGCACTATGGGACTCAACTACTGAGGTCATTAGTTCCCTAGAACTTAGAACTAGTTAAACCTAACTAACCTAAGGACATCACAAACAGCCATGCCCGAGGTAGGATTCGAACCTGCGACCGTAGCGGTCTTGCGGTTCCAGACTGCAGCGCCTCTAACCGCACGGCTACTTCGGCCGGCATTTGGCACGAGGTCAAGGATCAACTGAGGACGGATCCTACTTCGAAATTGCATAAATATTACATTTTACATCAGGATGTGTTATTCTTTAGAAGACATGAGGATTCGCGAAACTGGCTAGTATGTATTCCGCAGCAATGTGAGCAAAAGTTAAAAATATGTACACATAATGTTTGGGGTCATTTCGGTTCAAGGAAGTGCCTGGCGAAACTAAGAATGTATTGTCATTTTCATAACATGTATAGAAAGATCCTATGGATGACGCGAGCATGTGACATTTGCCAGCGCGTAAAGCCGTGTGCTTTATCATCGCAGACATTAATGCAGTCAATTGTTCCAACTGCTTCGCGCCAACTTTTAAGTATTGACATCGCTGGACCTCTGCCAACTGCCATGTCAAATACCTCGTAGCAGCGCTAGATAACTTTACTAAGTTTGTAAAGCTATTTGCTACAAAAACAACAGCCACTAGACCGATAATAAACCGATTGGAAAATGATTACATACCTCATTTCGGAACGCCAGAAACATTACTCTCTGACAATGCCTCAAATTTTACGAGTATTACCTGGAATAAATTCTTAGAGCAACATAATATAAAACCAATTTTCATTTCGAAGTTCCACCCCCAAGGTAATCCCACGGACGTGTGTTCCGCAGTTTAATCGCTTTGTGAGAATGTACTACTCAGCTAAACAAAGTAAGTGGGTAGAATACATAGAGCCGCTTGAAAGTGTTGTAAACTACATACCACATTTATCGACGAGTTTTACTCCAGCAGAACTCACATTAAAAACAAAAGAGAACAATAGTTGGGTCAACCCACTTCCAAAACTAAATACCGAACCGGAAGACTGGGAGGACAAAGTTAGACAAGCATTGGTCATACTATACGAGAATGCACAGAAACGGCAAGAATCACACAACTGGAGACTACAGAATACTCAACAATTTAACGTGGGAGATATGGTGTTAGTAAGGAATTATCTGATGTCGTCATTATTAAAGAGAAAAATAAAGAAGTGGTTTCCGTTATATTCAGGACCATTTGTGATCTTAGGTACACCACATAAAAATAGTCATTTCTTGCTCTATCCCAACTCAAATAGACAGAAAGGACTATACAATCACAAAGACTTGAAAAGATATGTATCTTAAGTACAGTAGATGACCTTTTATGTGTGTCGTAATGAGGCGAAGTCAAACATCAAAGACTCAAGTACTGTGCGAGTACGCTAAGTGACAATTATTAATTAATGGACTAGTGTATAAGTATTTCATGGACACACTGCGATGTGGCGTGTGGGAGAATAGGAACATACAACACTGGAAGCATCAGTACTGCTTGGAGGAAGAGACTCTCAGAATATCAGTTAGTTGTAAGAAAATTTCAGCTCTAGTTCGACGGAGAAAAGGACGCCGAGCTGCAGCAAGGAGAAGAAGAATTGCTTCAAGATGATTCCACCCTAAGACACTTAATCAAACATAGTACAAACTTGTTGAGATTTAGTAAACTTTCAGGAACTTATGCGTGTGAAACTACGAACAGTGAACAGAACTGCATACTTCACACAACAGTAGGATATAGTGACTTTAGAAAATAAACGTTGCATTTTGTTGATTGTTAACTATTTTGAACTCGCTAGGGTGAGCAGATTATGTTTTTTTTTTCTTTCAGACTGTGTACAGGACACACTTACAACATGTAAAGTTTACGTGAGTTACGTGTAGGTGTAACAAATTTTCCACCGTAAGTTAGTGCTCGGACTTGCATGAGCTATAAACCAGGTCGAACAAGATGTTGTCCATGACTGAACAGATCATTACACAGACAAACATATACAAACTTGTGTTTATCACTGCACAATTCTTTGTAACTCCACGAGCACCTCCTCGAGAAAATATATGACTTAGGATTTGCTTTTGTATTATAAATGACTACAATTATGTACTTCATTTGATATGTACAATCATTCAGTTATTTATCATTATGTAACTAGACTTTGTACAGACATTCTTATGGGTAGCACAAGGACTTTACTTTGTCAGACTTGATAACTGTGATCAAGTGACGACGTGGTGGAGTGAACATGTCACAGATGACCTATGAACAAAGACTTCCTGTGAAAATTATCCTCTGCGCGTACGAACTATATTTCACTGGCGAAAGAGTGGAATTTAACACAAAAGTGGACGCTCAATGAGTGCGTTGTGTTACCATGATTTCGTTTTCAGATTTTGTGCTACGATTGTTTAGTAATGCCAAGTATTCAGAGTGTTATTGGGACCACATGCGTGGACGTAACATTCCAGGCCAACTAAAACTCAAGAGCAAGTGTTTTTATCGATCAGTCAGCAACAGTGGTGAGTCGTAACAGTGTTGGGAACTGCTACTGACTATATTATTAAACCCGTTGCAGAACTGTATCAATGTTGGAACGTAATTACATGAACTTTTATTTGCAGATAGACAGTTACGTCGGAAGGACGAATGGGCTTGCATCAAGATAAAGAAAATCACAAACAGTCGAACACCTCACAAAAAAAAAAAAAAAAAAAAAAAAAACACCTTCTTCTTGTGGAGTGAAAGAGTGAGTGGAATATGATGTAATTTAGATGTTAATTTAAGGAACTGATACTGCTATTTGAATTTCATATGACTGTATGCTGGGATGCTGAGCACACGTGTCGGTGAGGGCAGCATACTGCAGCGATATCATCCGTCATCCCTTACCGCACCCTGCCACCGCATCGCAGTCCATCGCAGACTTACCTGATGGGGCGAGACATCGGTGTTGCAGTACACCAAGTCGCCAGCCGTCGTCACCAGCAGGACTATCACGAAATTTTGCCATTATGAAATGTCATACGAAGTGAATATTCAAATGTTGAAAATTAAAAAAGAGGGTATGGAAGATGCGCTCGCTCCGCCGTGGTTTTTTTCCGGGGTTTTTCCCATTGGCCTTTGCCCGAATGGGGGAGCGTAACTCAAAATCACTGAGACTTAAAAGTAAACAAAGCACACGCTTCCAAGTGAAAGAACACAGTGAACGTTAAACAGAACAGACAATGAAAAGAAGCCTGCTTGGATGTCCAGTCAAACAAGTGTGACTGTACATCCAAAGGGGGCAATGTAGTGCTACAACGATGAAAATTAATATTACGATGATGTCAAACCTAATTTTCATGATTTAATGAAGTATTCAGGATATTAAAAATGTAGTTATAATTTTATTATTTTCATTTTTGTGCTCAGTGTATCAAAGACTTTCTAGTGCACGGAATAAATTAGCATTGTTTGTACTACGAAACTATATATGATTGTTAAGGGTTAAGCATGTAATAATTCGATGTAAGACATTTTGTTGAGTCTGAATTTTGTTCTCGTACTGGTCGGTAGAGAAGGAAAACTTCCTTAATCGGTGTGAAGGTATAAAGGCTGTAAAAAGGAGAGAGAGAGAAGGTAAATACAAGTTATTCAAAACATATATCTCTCAAGTGTAACGTCTTGTGATTTCCTATAACTAAAAATTGCAAGGTCTAATCCGAGCATGTCCTGAATAACAGAGAAGAACATTTATGTTATCATATATTTTTTTCGTTTGATCACCGTTGTGATTCGCATTTTTCTTGTTGTTACGCGACGTGTTATGGATATTTTCATTATACGCGCAAAAGTGCACACAGCTTTAATCGAACCCGTGTCTTTCGGAAACGATAACTTTTAATCAGTACAATTACGCGAATACCGTCTAAATCGCAACCGTAATCGCAAAAGTGTTTCCTGGGCCAAATAATTCTTATAAAATGTGTATTCTCCAAAGCGAGCAGCATTGCACTATCGTTGACTCGCAACAATCTAAAGAGTAAAAACAGTGCTTAAATAAAATTGCCACCATTTAATAATTATTATTATCCCATTAAATAAATAAATAGCAATTCAGTGGCTATCCAATCAATAAACAGAGAGGGTAATTCAAGATTCGAGAACTCTCAGAACCGAGGTGATGCAAAACTTTCTTTGATATGTGTATATTGGGCAATTTTTGTTCCCCAACGTTCTTGGTTAATAAAAGGTTCACTAAATAATTTATTGAAGATTATTCAGTGTAACTGCTTGTAACTAGAGTATCAAATTACTAAAATAAATATCTGTTGCATATGGATGAGGAAACTCTTTCTATATTTATGAACCGGCTTTTCACTCGTTTACACGTCAAACTGTAGCAGATTATTGAGTCACGGATTAATGACAAGTAATAGAATAAATTATTATGTGGATGAGCTGACTAGAATGAGGGTATGAATAGAGTATACAGGAGTAATTCAGTACCGGTTCAACATGGCCGATTTCTGCAATATACGGTATCAATCGGGCTTCGAAGTTTCTCTCAAAGTGAACAATAACATCACAAATACTGTCCATGAAAGCCTACTTTGTGTTATTAAGCTGTGTCTGCAACTGGTTTAGGGAAATCGCATTCACTCAGCGCCATTGTAATATATATATTTTTTCAGCTGTATAAATTAGCTATCATTACTGAATTACTGCACTGTACTCTATTGGTAGACGTTTCTGTAAGATTTCCAAAAATAATCTGTGCAGTTGTAAACCTTACCAAGCAAATGTAAGTTCTGATTCCGGAATTTCATTTACGCGATTTAAGTTCCTTGTTCAACATTGCTGATATTTGATTAGTGGGCCTAAAGCCTCGTCATCTACTACTGGACAATTCACGATAGGCTTTTAACGACTCAGAAAGATCTTAGAAGCTCCAAATAAACGCAGCAAGCCGAACCGTTTATATGTATCTACTCAACGGTCTGTTCTTTAAGTCATCAGACCGCTACATACAAACAGTTCGCTTGCTGTGCTTTTTCTGAGCCCGTGACAACTTTCATACTCGCTAAAGCCTCTGACGAGCTCTGCATCAGTGGAACACGAAACGTTAGACAGGAAATTACAAATTGGTCATGGCCTTATGCGCATAAATCAAATATCAATAACATCATAATTACCGGCCGTGAAAGCCTACTTTGTGTGATTAAACGGAGTCTGCATCTGATTTAGTGAAATCGCATTCACTCAGTGCCATTGTGGTACTTATATTTTGCAAATGACCTGTAATGTAAACGATGATGGTTCATAATAAACCGACATAAGTTTTCTGGTAGTGCAGTGTACATTTGAAAGCGGCCAGTTTGGGCTCGCAGTCAAATTCAGGTTGTTAACTGCCTGAGCACAGTGTTCCGCTTGTATAGGCTAGGCAGAGTCGGATAGAAAATGTAACTGGGTAATGGAAGTAGATAATAATTTGCTGACCTGAAAAATGTTCTTGGAAAATCTTAATTGTAGCTGAGATGAAATTAGCGAGGTGAAATTGAGGACATTGTGCTGAAAGATTATAGGGGAGATGCAACATTTATTTCCGAATTCCTAAACTTTTCACAAACTTTTCACAAATTTAAAACGAAGATATTGTGCAGTACGCAATCAGACCAGCTGCAGAAACTCGATCCGATTATGAATAGAATGTATTTATTGCTGTAAACAGTTTGATAATTTCTAATGACGCTATGAAGGAAACTGAACAGGAAAGCACAAGAACAAAAGTAACGTACAACTTGTGGTGTCACCGCCAGACACCACACTTGCTAGGTGGTAGCCTTTAAATCGGCCGCGGTCCGTTAGTATACGTCGGACCCGGGTGTCGCCACTGTCAGTGATTGCAGACCGAGCGCTGCCACACGGCAGGTCTAGAGAGACTTCCTAGCACTCGCCCCAGTTGTACAGCAGACATTGCTAGCGACGGTTCACTGACAAATTACGCTCTCAATTGCCGAGACGATAGTTAGCATAGCCTTCAGCTACGTCATTTGCTACGACCTAGCAAGGCGCCATTACCTGTTACTATTGATGCTGTAAAATATGTACCGTCAAGAGCGACGTTCACCTATTATGGATTAAAGTTAAGAATTCCGGCAGCTACGTACGTTCTTTGCTATTATAACTTCCTTGTCCTGTTCCAGACCTCACGCCAGCCTGCGTGAGCTTAAACGCGTGCCTTTCGGCTTCCTCATAGTGGCTTGGCTGTCTTGCCAAGCCACAACACAACTGGCTGAAAATGGCTTTCAAGTTCGTGGCGCCCTCCAGCGATAATGCTGGAATACATTATGGTGTTGGCCCACCCTTAGCCCTGATGACAGCTTCCACTCTAGAAGGCCTACTTTCAGTCAGGTGCTGGAAGGTTTCTTGGGGAATGGCAGCGCATTCTTCACGGACTGCTGCACTGAGGAGAGGTATCGATGTCGGTCGGTTAGACCTGGCACGAAGTCGTCGTTCCGAAACATTCCAAAGGTGTTCCGTAGGATTCAGATCAGGACTCTGTGCAGGCCAGTCAATTACAGGAATGTTATTTTCGTGTAACCACTCCGCCAAAGGCCGTACATTATGAACAGGTACTCGACCGCGTTGAAAGATGCATTCGCTATCCCCGAATCGATCTTCAATAGTGGGAAGCAAGAAGATGCTTATAACATCAGTGTAGGCCTGTACTGTGATAGTGAGACGCAAAACAACAAGGGGTGCAAGCCCCCTCCATGAAAAGCACGATCACACCATAACATCACCGCCTCAGAATTTTACTGTTGGCACTACACACGCTGGCAGATGGCGTTCTCCGGGCATTCGCCATACCCACACACTCCCACCGGATCGCGACATCGTGTACCATGATTCGCCACTCCACACAATGTTTTTCCACGTTTCAATAGTCCAGTGTTTACGCTCCTTACAGCAAGCGGGGCGTCGTTTAGTGTTTACCGGCGGGATGAGTGGCTTATGAACAGCCGCTCGACCATGAAATCCAAGTTTTCTCACCCTCCGCCTAACTGTCATAGTACTTGCAGTGGATCCTGTTGCAGTTTGGAATTCTTGTATGATGGTCTGGATAGATGTCTGCCTATTACACACTACGACCCTCTTCAACTGTCGGCGGTCTCTGTCAGCCAACAGAGGATGTCGGCCTGTAACGCTTTTGTGCTGTACGTGCCCCTTCACGTTTCCACTTCACTATCACATCAGAAAAGAGAATCTAGGGACAGAAGCGTGGGAATTTCGCGTACAGATGTATGTCACAAGTGGCATCCAATCACCTGATCACGTTCGAAGTTTGTGAGTTCCGCGGAGCGCCCAGTTCTGCTCTCTCACGATGTCTAATGAGTACTGAGGTCGCTGATATGGAGTACCTGGCAGTTGGTGGCAGCACAATGCACCTAATTTTAGATACGTACACTTTTGGGAGTGCCCGGATACTTTGGTAACATAGTGTAACGTAGGTGAGTTGAAGCTTCAAATGTGGGTCAATTACGGTTACCTTATGCTTTTATAGACCACGTAGCAGAAGCCATAGTGGCAGAGCACTTCAGAGAGAACATGCGGAATTTCGTGTCCTGATTACTCTATTGTCATGGCGGGAGACACCGATTTGTCAGCTATAGAATGAGAGAGGGAAACGATCAAAACTGGTGCCAGCGACAGCAATTCATGTGGCACTGCTCTGAATGTCTCGTCGGAATACTACTTCCAGCAAACAGAGAATCAGTTCGTAACATCTTATAACTGCTAGCGACAGAGAGAATTGAAGTTTACGAATCAGTTAACATAGATTGGGACAGCAGTAATTTTAAGACGGTGACAGTCTTGGTGGGTGTAAAAGTTATGTATTAATATGAATGAACGTAGTAACATATATTTATTTACCAAGAGAGGCAGGATAGAAATTGCATAGTATCTCATTAATCAACACCAAATATTCTGCTCAGAAGAGGAACATGTTGAGCTGATACAGATAAAAATAAAACACTTTGTTCGATACGCCCTGAAGAAATATGTGTCGAACTAGGTTATAAGAAATGAAGAAGACCCAGCATAGTTTATAGGCTTATCAGAAATTTGTTAAGAGAGTGATTTCACTTCCGATTTAAGTTCAAGCCTAGCTGACAAACAGTGCTGAACGAAATTAAAATGAACGTAAGGAGAGCAACGAGAGAAATGTGCTATTAATTTGAAAGCCATAAGAAGTTTCGGTCTAAAGTATAGCCAATAAGCGGATTGAAACTCTTACTAATTTGCACAGTGATCACATTAGCATCAGAACAAAATATGGCAGAGAGAAGGCCGAAATACTGAATTCGGTATTACGAAACTGTTTCACTGCAGAAGTTTTTATTACGTCTCCTCCTTTCAGTCCTCGCATGAATGCCGAAACAGCTGATATTGATATTAGTAACATCGGAACAGAAAAATAGCTACAGTCGCTTAACAGTGGGAAGACACATGAACGAGACGTAATACCTGTAAATTTCTACAGAGATTAAGCGAAAGTACATTCCCCGTTTGTAGTAGTATTTTCTGTTACTCGCTGGAGAAACAAGCGTTATCTAGCCAGTGGAGAAAAAAGCGTAGATCATTGCAGTTTTCAAGAAAGGTCGTACGACAGATGTACATAACACGACTATAGGGTAATACGTTTACTTGCTCACATATTATGACGGTTTAGGAATGGAAATGTCTTTTGCGGGACTCACCATGGATTCTACAAACTGAGATCTCGTGAAAAACAGCTCACTCTATTCGTCCACGAGACCCAGAGCGCCGTAGACGTCGGTGCCCAGATCGGTGTCGTGTTGCTCAACTTAAGGAATCCCTGTGACACAGTTCTCTGCTGTCACTTAGTGATCAAAATACAAGATTACGGAGTATCGGACGAGATTTGTGCCTAGAGCTCGTGCCTAGAGCTCAACACGCGGTTCTTATAGGAAGAAAATCGACATATGTAATTTAAGGAGTATTAAAAAAACTGTGACAGGATCGTCGTTGTTTATTATCTATGTAAATGAACTAGTGGATAACGCCCTCCATAAAACCATTAGCTGGTTATTCGCTTGTCTATAAGAAGGTAGCTAAGCCGGAAGATTTCAGCGAATTGCAAGACTCACAGATAATCCATGATTGGTGAAGGGACTGATAGCACCATGAACGTAAATAAATCTAGCTTACTGTGCATAAAGAGGCAAAGAAACCACAACTGCAGCATTACCCTATTGTCGAATAATCACTGGAAACAGTAAGAACCATAAAATACCGAGAAATGACAGTCCGGGACGAACTGAAGTGCAATGACCAAATGAAATTAATTGGAAAAGTATATGTCCGGCTGAAAGGGGTATTGGATTCTGCCAGTATCTCGTCTCTAAGCCATGTCTCCGCTATATCCTTTCTTTCAGGAGTGCTAGTTCTGCAAGGTTCGCAGAAGAGCTTCTGTAAAGATTGGAAGGTAGGAGACGAGATACTGGCAGAAGTAAAGCTGTGAGTACCGGGCGTGAGTCGTGCTTTGGTAGCTCAGATGGTAGAGCACTTGCCCGCGAAAGGCAAAGGTCCCGAGTTCGAGTCTCGGTAGGGCACACAGTTTTAATCTGCCAGGAAGTTTCATATCAGCGCACACTCCGCTGCAGAGTGAAAATCTCATTCTGGAAACATCCCCCAGGCTGTGGCTAAGCCATGTCTCCGCTATATCCTTTCTTTCAGGAGTGCTAGTTCTGCAAGGTTCGCAGAAGAGCTTCTGTAAAGTTTGGAAGGTAGGAGACGAGATACTGGCAGAAGTAAAGCTGTGAGTACCGGGCGTGAGTCGTGCTTCGGTAGCTCAGATGGTAGAGCACTTGCCCGCGAAAGGCAAAGGTCCCGAGTTCGAGTCTCGGTAGGGCACACAGTTTTAATCTGCCAGGAAGTTTCAGACATAATACCCTTTGGCGACAAACATACTTCCTACCAGCTGCATCCTGTGCAATGGACCTTAAGGTTACCTTTGCAGATATATATGTAGTTGTGACTCTTCAGGCTTTCCCGGCGGATGTGTTGTAAATAGTCTTCACGGGTGTGCCGCCGAATGATGTTGTGCAAATCCCACAATATTTCCTCGGAGCAATTGTCCGACATCATCAGGTGGTTGAACCTCGCTGGTGGCTAGGTATGACTGACAAGATCCGCATGTCGACGCCGCTGTATATAGAGAACGTGCGTGAAGGTTGCGTAGGCGCGGGAACCCCGCATGCGCAAAAATTTGCAGATAGATGGCGCCAAACTCAAACGCCCTCTGCCGGGAAACGCAGAGCGGCCGTTCTGCGCGTGCACTGACGCTTTGTTTACTAACATGTTGACAAAGTTATGATGGGTCTATTATCGAAAGCTCTTTGCTTTCTCGTCGTGATTTAACAGCAGCCAATGCAGGGTTCCAGGCTGTACTCAATTGAAATCCCGCATCCCTGTTGATAAGGTTATCAGCTGTACGGATATGTATTGCTTCCATAATGACGCAATCCCAGAAAGAGGATGCTGGGGATAAAACTTCCGTCTTTTCATAAATCATGTGATGTCCTGTGTTCAGACAGTGTTCTGCAATTGCCGACTTCTCCGGTTGGCGTTGGCGTGTATGACGCTTATGTTCATCGCAACGTTCTTGTACTGTGCGACATGTCTGACCTATATATGCCGTCCCACACTGACAAGGAATCCTGTACACAGCACGTTTCCTCAGACCGAGATCATCCATATATAGGTCAGACATGTCGCACAGTACATGAACGTTGCGATGAACATCAGCGTCATACACGCCTACGCCAACCGGAGAAGTTGCCAATTGCAGAACACTGTCTGAACACAGGACATCACATGATTTATGAAAAGACGGAAGTCTTATCCCCAGCATCCTCTTTCTGGGATTGCGTAATTAAGGAATCAATACATAACCGTACAGCTGATAACCTTATCAACAGGGATGCGGGAATTCAATTGAGTACAGCCTGGAACCCTGCATTGGCGGCTCTTAAATCACGACGAGAAAGCAAAGAGCTTTCGATAATAGACCCGTCATAACTTTGTCAGCATGTTATTAAACACAGCGTCAGCGCACGCGCAGAATGGCCGCTCTGCGTTTCCCTGTAGGGGGCGTTTGAGTTTGGCGTCATGTATCTGCAAATTTTTGCGCATGCGGGGTTCCAGCGCCTACGCAATCTTCTCTTCACGCGCGTGCTCTATATACAGCGGCGTCGACATGCGGATCTTGTCAGTCGTACGTAGCCACCAGCGAGGTTTAACCACCTGATGATGTAGGACAGTTGCTCCGAGGAAATATTGTGGGATTTGCACAACATCATCCGGCGGCACACCCGTGAAGACTATTTACAACAGATATGTAGTTGTTATGGTCCGGAAGAAAACAAGAGCTGGTGGGTGAGAAAAATAAATCGTAATCAGTCTAGTATCGCATTCATCAAAAAACTCACCGAAGTATTTTATCGAATAGTAGAATAGAATAGTAGAAGCTGATAGGTAGAAGCACAGTTTACATTTTTAGGAGAGGCGGTGGTACTGAAGAAGTAACTTTAGACTGTATTCAGTATCGGAGGGTAGATTTGAGAAAGACAGTGAAGTATTGCATTCGTTAGTTTATAAAAGACATTTTATGAATAAAATACTCGCAAAAGGACAATTACAAATTTAAAAAATTCGAATCACTAGACCGAAAGTCTCATAAATTGAGTTTTCTTGAATACCCAGAAAATAAACATGAAAATATCCATAGATTACCTTTGTAAGGATTTTATGTGCTCTAATTCCACATCATTTTCATTAGTCTATGAAGTCACGCTGAAATGGCTTTAACTTATTTGTTTCATGGATTCCGTACTTTAACTGTTAGGTAACGTTCTTCCGAAAGCGACACGGGAGACTAGTAATAATACAGTGCATTACAGAATTAATACCGATCAGATCAGCCGTTTGCATCTGTGTACTAAATGTCGTTGAGTCATACATCAGTAATGCGGTATGGAGAGAATTGAGGACGACAGCTGTACGTGCCCGAGCAATTGTCCTCTCCAGTTCCAGCCCTCCATCCTCTCCTCCCACGACTCACCCACTCACAGCGCCGAATGTCACAGCGCGTCGCCCGCTGCGTTTTAGAATGGAGTTGTAGGGTGAAATGGAGAGGACGAGCTCATAAGCTTTCTTTGAGACTTGTACAGCGGAACAAGAATGCTGAGCGTTCCAGCGTCTGTGGTTCACTGTAGTTTCTCTTGACAACGTGTCTCTTGAAAACCCGACTTTAGGAAGTATATCGTAGAGTTAGTAATCATTTCTGCCCCCAATACAAATTTTTCCGGTCTCAGTACGAGACAGAATGGTTTGCATACAGTTCATACACGACACATATTTTGAGTTGTATTTGGCATTACAGTTCAACACGTGTCTTTTAGAATCCAGTCAGGTGTATTTAAGACAACAGCTGCTCTCACGTTGAAGTCACGACCACAGAATTATTAGGACCGTAGTACAAATAAACAGCACGTGTCTCTTGAAAAGGAAATTTTAAAAATATATTCTACATCTGTATTTCTGACAATATCACAACAAATGTTCTTTTTTCATTTAAAAAGGTGAATCAATAAATTATATTCATGTCTCATCACATTTCAAAATGGCTAATTCATGTACATAAATCTCATAAAATTTATATAATAATCATTATCTGCTGGCCTGTTCATTTGGCACCATCTAGCACTACAGGATCTCATTTGTTACATAAAACACATTTTTTTTAAATTTTGTTCCCGTTATCACTTTGTTTTATTGAACTTTTTTTACAAATCAAAAGACAAACGGATACTACTTTATATTCCAATCTTATTGCGCGCATTTTGGGGACTAAGACCGCGGGCAGAACCATTGTTGGAAGCACCATGAGGTATATAGAACATGAGTAGTAAGTCTCAGACGTTCGATTAAAACACTCAGGTTAGTGGTTTCAATGTCGTTTCGGGAATAGCGATAGCATAATGGTTACTACCTAAGTGTGATAGACTTGACATTCTGCAACAAACAGTCTAATGTCTTGTAGGCACCTGTTATATCCCTATTACACATTTACGTTCCTCCTACTTTGCAAAACGTGTCTACTTATAGTTCTACTGTAGAATCTAGCATTTCTACAAAATTAGAGACTGACGACTCAGACATCGCACTCAGAATATCATTGTTAAAAGTAAGTGTGAAACAGCAATCCTAAGAAATTACTTTAGAAAAAAAATGGCAGCTGCCACATATACTTCGCAGAAGACTAATGCTTGCTGCGTGACGTGTTTGCCTCATATCCACTGCAGATATTCAAAAAACTGGAAGTTCCTTCGTAATTAATATACTTTCTGTGCATTTTTCAGATTTGTGTCAACTTTGTATTAAAACTGAATTACTTATGTTATTACGAAATGAATCACTGTTTATATTTTTTCACCTGCTGAAATTCTAATGCAGCTTAGTAGTATGATCATAGAATTAATGGAAAAGCGATTATTTTGTAAGAATATTATGTGAAAATTGTGGTGTGATAATGAAATTCGGGCTCCATATTTGTGATAAGCAATGCCACATTATTTCCACTCATCAAAAATTTCTACTCAAGACCCCTATTAAGTACACATTAACGAACTTCTGCAATTACTTCGTTCGCATTAGATAGGTAAAACAGGAAATACCGTTTAATTTCCTTCCAAATACCCATCCAAAAATATTTAGTACCACTACTCCTGCAAGAAGATCAGGATGTTTTTGCAATAACTTATTTCAGATTTTATGTACGTATCATCTCACGAAATGCAAGGCGTTGATGCAGTAATTGCTGATGCCTGGTAGGCGAGCGTACATAAAGAGTTATGGTCTTCCACCGACACTGTCAACACAAAAAATTAAGATACTGCAGTAATGTACTTCGATTTACCACTGAAAGTTGCTGTGATAAAGGACATTTCCAAATTCGATGTCCAGGCAACAAATTCGAGTAGAGATATTCCTTGGCACAAAAAATAGAAAACTGAGAAACTTTCGAAATACTCTCCTAAATGGGTGTTCACTAATTCCACAGGGGCGTGAGAAGCATATCATCTGTCCTATAGTGGGGTTTCGATTCTTTGTGCCAGTCACGTTTTATGCCCTCAGTTGTCGTTCAGGCGTAAGAGAAAGCACATAATGGTCTTACCAATGAGAGCATTGTTGCTCACAGGTTGACTTCCTCGTAAGAAGCTCTTCATTCCTTTGGGGCTGTGTTGTGTATCTAGTTACAGTTAATAACAAGTGTAGCTTTTCAGGAAGGGCGAGTCGAATGGAAAACGGTAACAACTGCAGCGATGAATTACACATTCATTCAACTGAGACGGACCCAATGGATAATTTATGCCGGCCGCGGGGCCGTGCGGTTCTAAGCGCTTCAGTCCGGAAACGCGTGACTGCTACGTCGCAGGTTCGAATCCTGCCTCGGACGTGGATGTGTGTGATGTCCTTAGGTTAGTTATGTTTAAGTAGTTCTAAGTTCTAGGGGACTGAGGACGTCAGATATTGAGTCCCATAGTGCTCAGAGTCATTTTTTGATAATTTATCAACTGTTCCTCAAACATTATACCTTAGCAAAAGATCTCCTGAAAAAATTCTGGTCTTACTTAAAATCGATAAGCGCATCCACGGCTTGTATCTCCTCATTCGTCAACCAGTCTGGTGTGGCAGTAGAAGTCGGCAAAACGAAAGCCGCAGTTTTAAATTCTACGTTGAAGAAATAGTTCACGCAAGAGAATCCTACAAACACACCATAATTTCACCATCGCACAGACCTACGTATGGGCGTGGTAGTAATAGGCATCTCTGACGCAGAAAACCAACTGAAAGAGTTTAAAACAAATAAGTCGCCGAATCCGAGCGGACTGATAATTAAAAAGAATGGCTCTGAGCATTATGGGACTTAACTTCTAAGGTCATCAGCCCCCTAGAACTTAGAACTACTTAAACCTAACTAACCTAAGGACAGCACACAAATCCATGCCCGAGGCAGGATTCGAACCTGCGACCGTAGCGGTCGGGCGGTTACAGACTGTAGCGCCTAGAACCGCTCGGCCGCCCGGACGGCCTGATAATTCAGTTTTACCAACAGTACTCTACGGTATTAGCCCGTTACTTTGATTCCATTTATCGCGAACCTCTCGTCCAGCACCGGCCGTGGTGACCGAGCGGTTCTTGGCGCTTCAGTTCAGAACCACGCTGCTCCTTTGGTCGCAGGTTCGAATCCTGCCTCGGGAATGGAAGTGTGTGATCTCCTTAGGTTGGTTAGGTTTAAGTAGCTCTAAGTCTATGGTACTGATGACCTCAGATGTTAAGTCCCATAGTGCTTAGAGCCTCTCGTCCAGCGGAGAATCCCAAGCGGCTGGAAAAAAGCGCGGGTGACTCGGCAGACCATATTCTTAATATTTGTTTGCTGCAGAATTCTTTAACATATTCTCAGTTAGAATACAATAAATTTCCATCAGACTGAAATGCTTCTGTCCACAAATCAGCATCGCGCAAGTCAAAAATCAGCTTGCCCATTTCCCACATGATATCTTATGGACTCTAGATGAATCGTAACTGGCAGATTTCGTATTCCCGGGTTTCCAGAAGCGTTTGACATGGTCTCCCACTGTGGACTGCTGACGAAGATAGAAGCGTACGAGGTAGGTTCCCAGAGATTTCTTCAGTAATGGAACCCAGTACGTTGTCCTCGGCGGCCAGTGTTCATCAGGCCCAATGGTGTCGCCAGGTATTCCCCGGTAAGTGTGAATGGACTACTATTATTCTGTACACACCTAAGTGACCTGACGGGCAGTGTGAGCACCAGTCTGCGACTCTTCGCTCGTGGTGTATGGGAAGGTGTCGTCGTTGAGTGACTTTATGAGGATACAAGATGACTTAGACAAAATTTTCATTGGCTTGATGAATGGCTACTAGCTCAAAATGTATAAAAACGTAAGATAATGCAGATGAGCAGGAGAAACACTCCCGTAATGTTCGAATACAGCGTTTGTAGTGTCCTGCTTGATACTGTCGCTTCGATTAAATATCTGGGCGTAACGTTGCAATGCGATATGAAATGGAACTAGCACTTAATGGGGTAATGGGGGTAGTAGGGAGGGCACACAAAGAGACTTCCGAGAAAGTGTGGTTCATCTCTTAAGGAGGCCGCGTATAGGATCTAGTGCGACCCCCTCTTGTGTACTCCTCGAGTGTTTGGGATCCCCAACTGGTCTGACTGAAAGATATCATCGAAGAACATAAAAAGCGGTCTGCTAGGCTTGTTACCGGAAGATTAGATCGACACATAAGTACAACAGAGATGATTCGGAAACTAAATGGGAATACATCGAAGGAAGGCGGCCTTCTTTTCTAGGAGCACGAACAATAAAAAAATAGAGTACCGGCATCTGAAGCTGCCTCCAGAGCCATCATACTCCAGCCAGCGAATATTTCGCATAACGAGACACGTACGGAGGCATATAGTCGTTTTTCCCTCACTCTAATTCTGAATGGAACACCCTCCACCACGCACCGCATGGTGGCTTGTGTAGTATGTATGAAGAAGGAGTTCATGTGTTTGTAATCTACTTTCGTAGCATTTTGTTGTTCCCTTTTTCCTCTCTTTTCTAAACAAATTACCATTTGTGTGGCCTGCGGCCATATGTGTGGCTGGCGGCTACAAAACCTAATTAATTTCTTTTTAGCAGCCTCTTTGTCAGAATGGCTATTTTGTACTAATAACAAGCGTCTCTTTACTCCATCCAGGAAATTCATTACGTTTATCGGAGCAGTTATTTTCCAGCAATGTATGTGCAGTTCTGATTAGTGTCTGTCTAGAGTGCAATTTTTTGGCAAGTAGTCATTAAGGTGGTTACGTATCATGTGTTCTAAAGCCTTGGTTAGTTCTAGATGAAAGTAATTGTGTCAGTATGGTTCGTGGGCATTTCTCTTATTCCGTTTGGCTGTTTGGATGACTGTCTCGGTACAGCACTATATCGTGCGTCTGTTAGCGAAGGGAATTGGAGCAGGCAATAACTTCCAATATCAATGTAATTACAAACATACGCCAGAGCCACCGATCGTCTGATTTCTTTCCCAATATTAGTGCAACCACATCTTGAAAAACTTAACAATATTGTGAGCTGCTAAGAAAGCCAATGGTTTATGTCGATGTTTCTTCGACTAGTAAGCTACTCGATGTTGCAAAATAATGATTTCGTCTTTACCCTGTTGCTCCAGATCTTCCACCAAAATTCATTGTTAAATAACGTAACTGTTACGTCTGTCACGTACTTAACATAAGTTTCACCATGTACACTGGCTACAGTTATATACACGATGGTCAGAAACAGTCTGAAATGCTTGTAATGGTTTTGCACGGTATGTTGTCCTGAGAAATAATTGTTAAGGGAAAAAAAATCGATACGTCTCGCTGTTTCTTAGTTAATTATCATTTAAGTTAGCCAAGTCAAGTGACAGTTAAAGAGGACCGCCAGAGACGGTGTAGCCAAATGTGTTCTTCGATTGGTTTTCTAAGACCGAATAAGAGAGCCAAAGGCTTAGCACTGTACGCTGTGGGAACTAATGACATTAATTGTACCTGGCGGGCTGCTTGAATCTGCTAGAGCAACAGTTTGATTGGCTAACTTCAGTGCTAATTAACTCGGAAACGGTGTTACGTACCGAATTTTTCCTTAAGAGTTATTTCTCAGCATAACCTATTCTGCAACACCCTTACAAGCTTTTCAGTCTGTTATAACCACCCTCTGCATTTGTATCACAGACACAGAGTCCTCCCCCGATTTCTTTTTTCTCATACGGCAAGACTTGCGTAATGGAGTAATCTCTTACACCCCCGTTTGGAGCTCGGAGCTAAAATCGAAAGCCAAGCTCTATTTTAATTTATAAGAATGTCTAGCTGACAAACCCTGAGTTTCTTGGATATTCATGTCGCCAATTTTCTGTTAGAAACGGAAACAAAAAAGAGCCGTGTTTTTAGTGTCATATCGAAAAAGTTCCTTTGACGTGTATAACACCGTTGAAATAAGGAAAAATTCGTGCAAATAGGCGTGTCTTCGGCGTGATTTTGTGAACGTTGCTATGGCAATGTCTCTTCGTAGCTCTGTAGATGGCGATTGTTTTCGTCTTCAGACGTTTGCGTTTCGCAGATGGACGCTGTCGAAAACGCTGCCAGGCGTCAGGGATTTCCTTAAGCGGCTCCGACTGTAGGAGTGCCTTAGCAGTAAAGAAAAAAAAAGTATGAAAACATCATGCATAAGGCGCCATTTTTCACGCGTCTCATTGTTTATGACGTCATATGTCCTGACTTAAGAAAGGTAGGTGGCTCTTATGACCCCAGCGATTGTTGTCTGACAGTAAAGGATTTGTGTAAGAAGTTGGGTGAATTCGGTTCCGTGGTTTAGGAGAAGATGAAGAGCACACATACAGACACACAGACTCAGGCACTATCATACGTATATCCGTTTTTATAAGAAGTACTGATTTACGCGCTCCATACACAAAAGTGAGGGAGAGAACTTCTAATAACTGGTAAAACTGGAAGTTATACCTGTTTACAAACTATTGGTAGGATATGCACTCCGTCTTCAGGCCACAATTGGCCCACCGGTACCATCCGACCGCCGTGTCATTCTGACAAGGGAACCTCCCCATCGCACCCCCCTCAGATTTAGTTATAAGTTGGCACACTGGATAGGCCTTGAAAAACTGAACACAGATCAATCGAGAAAACAGGAAGAAGTTGTGCGGAACTATGAAAAAAATAAGCAAAATATACAAACTGAGTAGTCCATCCGCAAGATAGGCAACATGAAGGACAGTGTAAGCTCAAGGTTGCCGTGGTCCCGTGGTTAGCGTGAGCAGCTGCGGGACGAGAGGTCCTTGGTTCAAGTCTCCCCTCGAGTGGAAAGTTTACCTTCTTTATTTTCGCAAAGCTATGATCTGTCCGTTCGTTCATTCACGTCTCTGTTCATTGCAATAAGTTTAGTGTCTGTGTTTTGCGACCGCACCGCAAAACCATGCGATTAGTAGACGAAAGGACGTGCCTCTCCAATGGGATCCAAAAACATTTGAATGCAAGGTCATAGGTCAACCGATTGCTCCACAGGAAAACACGTCTGATATATTCTATTCGACACTGGTGGCGGCATGTGTGTCACATGACTTGGCGGATGGGTAAAAAGATTCTTCTACCTTGCCCGATTCAGGTTTTCTTGTGGATGTGATAATCACTCCCAAAAAAGTGATGGAAACATAAGAGTTTGTCACATAAACCGCAACAAATGATTGCAACAGTTTCACAGTCGCACAGTTTTCCCTATGCTCTGTCAAAACATATGTTTTTAACGTTTTCAAATTTATCTCTGTGTAGACCGTCAGTTACCTCGCATCGAACCGACGGACGGACAGATAATAATTATCTGAAAATAAAAATTAAACTTTTCACTCGAGGGAAGACTTGAACCAAGAACCCGTCATTCCGCAGCTGCTCACGCTAACCACGGCACACCTGAGCTCACACTCTCCTTGATGTTGCCTATCTTGCGCATTGACTACTCAGTTTGTATATTTTGCTTATTTTTTTCATAGTTCCACACGAATTCTTACTGTTTTCTCGATTGATCTGTGTTTGGTTTTTCAAGGCCTATCCACTGTGCCAACTTATAACTAAATCTGAAGGGGGTGCGATGGGGAGTTTCCTTTGTGAGTTGAGGATGATGATGGGAGGGGCGTGTGGTCAGCACACCGCTCTCCCGGTCGTTATGATGGTTTTCTTTGACCGGAGCCGCTACTATTCGGTCGAGTAGCTCATCAATTGGCATCACGAGGCTGAGTGCATCCCGAAAAATAGCAACATCACATGGCGGCCCAGATGGTCACCCACCCAAGTGCCGGCCACGGCCGACAGCGGTTAACTTCGGTGATCTCACGGGAACCGGTGTATCCACTGCGGCAAGGCCGTTGCCCTTTGGTAGGATATGGATGTCGATGAAAATATAAAAACTGAGGTAAAATTTTTTAGCGCAGGCTGACAGATAGGCTCCTGTTGACGTATGATTGTACCGTCTTCTTCAGTTAAATCAGAAAATTTAAAAATGGCACAAATCTAGATGTTAGACATACAAATTTTATGAAAAATCTTATAATTAACAAATTAATCCCTCACAGAAACAGTCAGCTTTAAAAAAAATTAGACGATTTCCTCGTCCAGTTGAATTTGTGTGTATAGGATTTCAGTAACGAAAATGCCTCATAAATACTACAATAGTAACCTCAGTTTCGTATGAGACGCTTAAGGAAAGTCAAATGGTTCAAATGGATTTGAGCCTATGGGACTTAAAATCTGAGATCATCAGTCCCCTAGAAATTACAACTACTTAAACCTAACTAAACTAAGGACATCACACACATCCATTCCGGGGCAGGATTCGAACCTGCGACCGTAGCAGTCGCGCGGTTCCGGACTGAAACGCCTAGAAGCGCTCGGCCACAGCGGCCGACAAGAAAAGTCATCCCAGAGAAAATATCGAACTGGTTTGCTTGCATGTCATGCAACAATGTCAAGGTGTCTAAGTGTCAGTATCTCGTTGTCAGTACCACATCCGTAATTTGTAATGGTGTCTTCGGAGAACAGCGTTATTTATATGGCATTTCAGAGAGCACACGCAGTTGAAGATGGCCGCCACACGTTTTACCGTCACAGTCAGAATGTCCTGCAGCTGGGAGCGCCCTCATGACGGGCTGACTTATTACGGCCATACAGCGCCGCCACAAAAGCGTACCCGACGCTACAAAAAGCCTGGCCTTGAGCTAAAGCGACGCTATACAGTGGTTTCAAAACAAATGTCGCTTCACTAAATATTATGCCGCTCCCTACATTAATAAAGGCAAAATTACTCGAGTCCAGCAGCAATTCTTGTCTCACAATAACAGCAAGCGTTTTGTCCTTACAATGTTTGCGCGAATCCGGAAGCCTGCAAATTACGGCTGTCCAGATAGCTGTTTCGTTGCTCATAAAACATAAACCGCCACGCAACAAGAGAACATTAATCGTTATGGATGCGAAACAAAGCTAAGTTTTCTTTAGTTAATTTCCTGCCGTATCAAACTTTGGAATACTCTGCGATATGATAAGAAATTTAGTAGAACCATCACGAATAGAACACATGAACGATAAGAAAATTTAAATTATAAGGCGCTGCCATCTACAGTAACGAAACTTAAGAAAAGATACCCGCACTCAAATTCAGATTGCGTTAATCTACTGAAACACTTGACATTTAGTCTTAATGGGCAGAGGCACATGAAGATGTACCGGAATAAGGGTAAAAAGACAAAGAGGTCTAAATAATCTGTGCGATATGTAACGCGAAGGTGGCAAATGAAATTTATGATAAACGTAATGTGTACGTGAGGAGTATTAAAGGCGAGTACCGCATCTTACTTCCAGGGGTTTGTTGAATTCACCTTATTATACCGTGATTATAACCACAATTAAGCGAACCGAGACGAAAAATGTTGATTGCTAAAGACTAATTTCATAGGTCATCCAACTGAGGGCATACAACGTGTGTTTCACAGAGAATGGGAACGTCATTATATTTCCGTCATTATTGGTTACTCCATATTTAAAGGTTGCTGTTGTTCCATACATGTATACTCGGTTAGTTTCTGCTTTGCCGCGCGGGGCAGCCGTGCGAGCGATGGCGCCTCGTCATGGTTTGAGCGGCAACCTGCGTCGGAGGTTCGAGTCCTCCCTCGGACATGGGTATGGGTGTGTGTGTGTGTGTGTGTGTGTGTGTGTGTGTGTGTGTGTGTGTGTGTGTGTGTGTTGTCTTTAGCGTCAGGTAGTTAAAGTTAGATTAAGTAGTGTGTAAACTTAGGGACCGATGACCTCAGTAGTTTGGTCCCATAGGAACTTACCACAAATATCCAAATTTTCTAGTTTCTGCTAAATCTCCTTTTAAGTCCCCAGCAGGTTTCAGCCTCCGCATGTGGGTCCTTTAAAGCGTACAGTGTGCTGTGTGAAGCAACGTCCAATGATCATTTGATGTTGTTTCATTTGCCGTTCTTTCAGCACAGCACAACGTGCACTTGAAAATGGCCTGGATGCGAAGGCCGAAACATCTCATGGGCTTTAAGAAAGTACCTATTAGCAACGGAAGCGGCTATTCGTGAGCGTCTTATTTCATAACAGAAAGAAAAATAGTTACAAAAAATAATCAGTAAGTTAAATGACGGATCTGCCACAAATTACGAGAAAAACGGCATAGAAGACTACATAACAATGCACACGGAAATAGAAATTCATTTCAATTCTGATCGAGACACTTCATCACATATAGCTTCCGGTATCAGTCACATTGGTACTAAAGCCATTATAGAAAATACAATGTGGTCTTGCATAGAAACAACAATCAAAAAGGCACCAAAACGAAAGCAGCAAGGAATGATGGGATAGCGTATTCACTGAGCTCTACCTCCAAATCGTTTACTAAACTGGGCAGCACCTAGTCGTCAAATGTTCAGATGTTCGGAGGAAGTCTATGATCTCAAATCCCCGATATCTCTGTTAGAATAACTGACAATCTGAGAAGCTGAAGTCTTCAATTCCAGGAAATTCCAAAGTCGAAGTCTCATAATGTTACTAAAATTCGATTTAAGGTTATGCGAACTTCAACGAAGTAACAAAAAATTATCTTCCACAAGATCTTGGACCTGATCAGGGAACGTAGATATCCTAGCGGTCTATGTAGAACTTTCTTACTGAATGGTTGGACACAATTCATTCTGTTTAACACAGAAAATAAAAATCAACGATAGCTTCGTGAAATTGCGACATATTATACATCTACAAATTTTGGAATATGCATTTCAGCGACGTAGGTAATGAACTTGTTTAGTATCACTGGACTGCAGTCCAAAAGTACATTCCGTCATCAGTTAATTAAAAAATATTCTAAAAACCAGCAATTGATTAGAAGCATCACGTATCAATCACATTACATCCGACACTGGCGGGACCAGTTTTAAGACAAAATTTTTAATACGTGCACAGTCTACAAACGTAAAAACTCAGTGTTTCTCAAGCTATCACGTTGTGAAGTTAGAATATTATTTTCAAAACCACCGAAGATGTAACACTAGGCAAAACTAGTAGTTGGAATCCAAGCTTTGCAAACGGTGTGAAAATCAATAAAAGCAAATCACAGTAAAACATTGTGTTAATACACGAAGATCACCCAGCTATAGAATGGTTTAACCAAGTGGAGAGTAGAAGGCAATTCTTAATGGTCACTAAGCGACTCCCATGGAAACGACAATTTTAAATTATTTCAGTATGCTATTCAAAGACCGGGAAACACGGAACGCACGTTTTGCAAGAAATGAAGTAGACTAACAAGTAACTTTTAGGTAGGCATTAAAATTCACATAACCATGACATTATCTTTCCACAGAAATACTCATCATAGGTTAATGGCACGTTTAGGTTGGTACAACAGAAAAAAATTAAATTTTAAAGCACCCATCAGATCCACCTATAATTCTGGTCTGAAAACGACGCTAGTTCAAAGAACGTGCAGTACAAAGCATGATCCATTCACTTGTCAAATATTAAAGGTCAGTCAATACAGCCTGAACCCCATCACAAACTGTATAGGTAGTTCGATAACACTTGGATTTTATAAATTACATAATAGCACAGCATTACAGAGTCAATAGGGAATTTACCTACAAAATCAGCAGTCTTCAGCATAGCACACCTTCAATGAATAAATGTTTTCACTCTTCGCACCGTTTCCAAAATACGAATTCTGCTTCTCCTCGTCTTTCGTTAGTGACATTTTATTAATTCTGAGGAGCCATTCCAGTCCTAATGTTTCTAATATTCTTAGATAAAAACATAATTCCTAGTTTCCAGAACGAATTTTTCACTCTGCAGCGGAATGTGCGCTGATACGAAACTTCCTGGCAGATTAAAACTGTGTGGCGGTAGGAGATGAGGTAATGGCGGAAGTAGAGCTGTGAGGGCGGTCGTGGAACGTGCTGGGGTAGATCAGTCGGTAGAGCACTTACCCGCAAACAAAAAAATGTCCCGAGTTCGAGTCTCGATCGGACACAAAGGTTTAATCTGCCAGGAAGATTCATTATTAATAGTACTTCATTATAATATAGTGACTGGTAGACTTGGGAATATGGATGTAATCTACCTACCAGTCGTTGCAGATTTTACCCTTTCACTTTCTATAGCTTCCGGAAACAAATGAAAGCCTACAGCTGTCTGCCACTCCCCGTTCCTCTACCCAAGAACACCTTCCACTGCCTTGTGATAATGTGTCAATATTTCACTGCACAACCCAACGGAGATCAAGGCTCTGTCTCAGAAGCTGGGGCTGCCTCCTTGAATTTTCTGCACTAATGATTCTCAAAGGAAACGTAACTTCTCATACTTCACACTATGTCTGCAAGACTTTACGATTTATTCATCAGTATTTCCAGTAACACATCTGCGCCTACCGCTTACCACTCTTACGATGAAATTCCTTAAGGTTCTTAGATATACGAACCTGTGTCAGATGTACAGTTACAGCAATAATTACCACAAGTTGGTGAAAATAAATCAATTCAGTACAGTTTTGTCATAAAAGAAAAATTCTGTCTCTACTAGCTTAGAGCGCCAGTAAACTCCAGTTGAGCGCTCTAAATGAACAAACGGGCTAAAGATTTCTTTCCGCGTACAGCCATCGTATGTTATCTTTCTCGGGACATCAGAATTCTTTCACGAGACACACTTTAATATCATAATTTGCTGATTGCTTTCTGCTACTCTTTGTCGATACTGTATTTGTACATGTTCATCATTTAGCTTTTGTAGCTTTGCGTGTAGCGAATTATTTTATATGTGACAACAAGAAGATCCTGTACACACTTCCAATGAAGCAGATGATCGTTTCACAAATACGAAGAAGAATATAGGGTGGTAATAGTATTACGAAATTGTATCCTTGAACGTAAATTAATATACCAGCAATTTTATGGCTGTTGATAAGGAGCAGAGTAATAAACGAAAAGGTCTATAAACATCTGACACGGTAATAACCGTTCATTCCTCCATCGAGAAAGAAATAAACTTTAAAAGTAGATATCGGAGAAATTAAAATGTCTTCTTTTTGTGAAATGAATAATGAGAATTACGTTGATGTTATGCTGAAACACAGACCTTAAAATCTGTAACCTTTGTTTAGTGACATTGATTAATGTGTGGAAAGTTTAGTGATGGAGGCGTCCGTGGACGTATCAATTATGTTAGTCTTTCTGGGTATACATGGGCGTCGTAAAATAAAAGATATTCAACACTGGAATAATCAACATTTCAACCGTACAGCTACAGTCTTTCTTACGGTATAAGCATTTCATGCTACTGATATCTACATATTTTTCTTACGTTTCTACTGGCATTTCACAAATGCCAAAAGCGTTAAATTACTTTTCTAACATCCATAAAATAATTACGTCTTATTATGAGTAGAAAGAGGAAATATATGAGAAGCATCTGAAAGACATAGGAGCGCAGCGACGATTGCAGTGACTGAGCCCTCTCCCCAAATTGCGTGACGATGCGCAGCCTTACGACCGCTCACACGAGCCAGAGCTGAATTGCTGGTAACTGGGGCCCGTGGCCATTCCCTCTGTTAATTTGATTAGGCAGCTCCAGTTTTACGATGCACGTCCTCCGACTGCCTCGCATGCTCTCATGTCAGCTTCAAGGTACCTTGGTTTCGACCTTCCTTCTCACCCACACTAGGAAGAATTTTAGTGAAAGTACGTGCTTTCAGTATCAGTAGGAAAGTTTATAATATTCTAGCTTAATTTTGGAGCTCTCATGCGTTTTTTGTTTCTACAATTGCACCTCATACATTGCTCTTTTCCTTTGATACCCATAATATTTGTAGACGTATATTTTCTTTCCCTTTTTTGAGGTAGTTACATTTTCAGCTTTTTGTCACTACGGTATCTATGTTTCTCAGTTTAAAGAGTGACGTACTGGGTGGTAATACGTTAAAGCTGAAAAAGTGGTTCCAGTTCTGGCCACCAGGTACAAATCTGGCGTTGCACATAATATCGTCGACTTTTCCGGTTCTCATAGTGAACAAATTGTGCAAGCGTCAGTTAACAATAGAAGCAACATTATGCCTTCTCACTTGTTTGACGTTTTCTGCCCACATTCCGTTCCTAATCCACCACATACAGAAACTTTAGCATTTTATACATCTTCAGCAATTGTAGTTGTATTTATTGGAATATTCAGTGACCAACTGCACAACAGGCTTTTTATTGGCCCTGAGAACTATATGACGTAACATCTGAGGTCATCAGTCCCCTAGAACTTAGAACTCCTTAAACCTAACTAACCTAAGGATATCACACACACCCATACCCGACGCAGGATTCGATTCTGCGACCGTAACGGTCGCGCGGTTCCAGTCTGAAGCGCCTAGAACCCGTTCGGCCACCGGCGCTTTTTATTTCCTTAACCGATTTCAATCACTTAGAGCTCTTCTTCGGAAGGTTATAAATATCGCATTATTTTGTAACTGTCGCGTTATTTGCCAGTGTCAAAAGCAAGATGCATGCTGCATATTGCCATTGTGCACCTGTGACGGAATTGAGATTTAATATATTTCTAGCGTAAATCACTTCCACATTAACGCATTAGAATCTCTACCAAGTTTCTCTGACATAAGGCAATTACAGGCCACACTGGACGTCTGTGTGGAATTTCACTTTAAATATAACCACCCGGTACTTTTGATATATCTTGTCGTCTTATATGTGACAAAAACGGTGGTTTCAAGAGAAATAATGATCGTCGCAGAATTTTTTACGAGAGCATCCTTGTGGGAGATGGGTAGGTAAGGGGGATTGGAACGTGAGACAAACAGCCTAGTTTTACCTTAGTAACGCCTCTCAACTTCTCTTTTGTTTTTGCTGTTTCAGTCGGATAGGTAGCTCTGCTGAGTTTTATATATCTGGCAGACTTCTCAATGAGATAGTAAAATTTTTGAACTGTAAAAGAAGGAGGGAAACAAGAAACGACTTACTTCTGTGCTTTCTGGGTGGCTGCATGAACACGCACAGCTGTGAAAATGTGTCTTTTCTATGTTCGGCAGAAAAAAATAATCCTCTTACGTTATACAAGTGGCATGGCTGTTTCTCTGATATCATTAAATTAGTACTTGGAATTCAGAAAATTGTCAGTGGCTGGAGAACGATTGACATACCGCCGCTCCTATGAATCAGTAAAGGTTTTTATATTTGTTTGGAGTTGCAGGCAGGGATGTTATACAGCAACAGCAAATACACAAGTGAACGTTTCATTATTTCACAAAACGTTACTAATAGTTTCACCAAACCATTACACTCGTAACATGACTGTTTTTCGATCCTGTATCAATTCCGTTCGTTTCATTTCACTTTGGAGTTCCGGCTTTAGTCAGGTTGGGTTTCCATTCTGGGGTGGTTTTCAGGGACTAATCGGCGCATTCTGAAGTCGTGGTTTCTGCGCGTTAATGCTAGATACTGGACCACAGCAGTATCATAGTCTCCAATGTAGCAAGTATTTATTCAGAACGAATGTCAACAACGGTCTGTTAGTACTCCCCCGATCCCTGGCGACACACATGCACTGTCCGACGGAAGGATATGGTCGCGAGAGTGCACGAACACGCAAGGACCGGGTTCAGCGAGTTTTAGTTGCATAGACCGTGATATTCGAGTAGTGCAACTTCGACTTGCGTGTTTGTGTCCGCCCGTCGAAGTGACCTGATGGGAATAAGTTGTCAGTCGATGGTTTATACCGGGATAATCCCCGTGCCTGTCTGGAGTGGAGACGACCGTTGGTTGGTCGTTCGGTCGGTCGTCGCAGCGGGCGACGTGGATTTGGTCTTCCGACCACTTCTGGCTTCTCTGTGTTTGTGCTGACTTATAATTCATCCATGTTGTTTCACAGTGACTGGTTTTAGTATTGTGAGTTATTGCATCCGTGTGTATTATGTTGTGGTTTTGGATGAGCAGTTATTTTAATACTATCTGTGAACTGGATTTGTGTGTGTGTGTGTGGGGGGGGGGGGGGGGGGGATTGCGAAGGGACATCAGTTCGGTTTGGGGCGCAGCAGCGAGCAGGCCCGTGCAGTGCCAGAGCAAGCCAGGGCCGCTGGCAACGTACTGCCACTGCCGGATCGAGGAGGGGTAGCTGCGAGAGCGGCGACTTCGTTGCAAATCGTGCCTGGACGTTGAAGTTAAGAGTTAACTGCTAATGCAACCACGACTATTCTGAGATCCCGTCTTGGGTCGGCGGGTTGGCGCTCCCAGGGCTGCTGAGCCTTGCGGCAACGAGTGAAGTGTTTGGAGGTGGTATAATATTACATCCGTCTATCTCTATTTGTTATTTATCATTGAATTTTAAACAAATATCACAATCTAAGGAATCAGGACAAGCGGTTGCCAGCAAGTTGTCCAAGGGTTGGCCTGGGATGGTAACTGAAACATACGGCAAGGTGAAACAGGCAGCCAAGAGTTGTACACACGTAACGGGATGACAGCTGAAA